>NC_041385.1:530592334-530650550 GCF_002162155.2 Triticum dicoccoides | reverse complement strand
CGGGCGCGGGCGGAGGGGGGACGGTGCTCGGCTCGGGGACGGCGAGGGAGGCAGCGCGGGAGGCGGCGCTCGGCTTGGGGACGGCGAAGGAGGCGAGGGGGACGGCGAACACGGGGGGAGGGCAGCGGGAGAGATTAGAGAGATTGGGGATTTAGTGTGGGGGGAAATTTTCTAATGGCGCACCAGCTCTCGGTGCGCCATAAGTACGACTATTCTAATGGCGCACCAGCTCTCGGTGCGCCATTAGAATTTTGTTCTAATCTAGCCCACTAGCCCTATCTTCCACCTAACCCTATCTACAACAGAACCCACCCACTAGCCCGACTGGTCAGCACGCAGCACACACACCAGGAGGTCCTGGGTTCGATTCCCAGGCTCCCCAATATTTTTTTATGCATTTTAAATGCTGTTTTTTATATTTATTTGTGTTTAAATATGTTCAAACTTGTTACTTGAAAATATCATCGGCGGCGGCGGTGGAGCGGGGGAGGGTGCGGGGATCGAGATCGAGATGGAGGGGGAATCGAGATCGAGATGGAGGGGGATCGAGATCAAGTGTCCTCATGAATTCAAAAAGTGCCCATGAAATTTAAAAATATTCATGATATCAAAAAGTGCCCATGAGTTACAATCGAGAAATGAAGACTACGATTTAAATACAATCGATCTTAGCTAGCTATCTATTCACAATCTTCTTGCCCTTCTTTTTCGCAAATGGAGTTCTTCTGTGGAACGGACGTCCTTTAGGTAGGGTGGTCCTGCTTCTTCTTGTGGTGTGTGCTGCTACTTCATCGTCGTTGTCATGTTCGATCTTCGGGTCGCCGTACTTGTCGAAGTCTTGCTCATTGGCTACTCCATCCATTCCGATGATCTTCCTTTTGCCTCTCCTCACGGCAAAACGACTGGGCTTTGACGGGTCGGTAATGAAGAAGCATTGGTCCACTTGGGAAGCCAGTACCCATGGCTCATTTTTCGCGGTGACGTTTGCGCCCGCGGTCCTGGATTTGGCTTCGGGTATAACCATGGTGGTGAAATATCGGTCTTCTTTTAGGACGCTCTTGGCCCATCTGACACGGAACATCGGCACCTTCTCTCCAGCGTAGCTCAGCTCCCAGATCTCCTCGATCCTTTCGTAGTATCTGTCCTTGTCCTTCCCGGTGTAGGATTCCATCGTTAGCCCGGAGTTCTGATAACCATCGCTCTTCATGTCCTTTTCCTCGGTGTAGAATGTGTAGCCGTTGATATTGTATGCCTCATAGGTCATCAGGTTGTGCTCGGCGCCCTGTGACAAGGCGAATATGAGTTGTTCTTCCGCGGAAGAATCTTCATGTAAAGGGTACGACAGAAGCTTCTGCTTGAACCAACGCGTGAAACATGAGTTGTGCTCTTTGAGTGTATCTCCGTCCGTCCTCTGTTGGCCTCGGTCATTGTACGTCTTCTCAATAAAGGTTTTGTGCTGTACCACCAAAGGATCGACCACGTCTATGTGTTGTAGCGCGACTAGGTTTGCTCTTTCAAAGTCGGCGAGTCGACCCTCGAAGTCGACATGCATTTCGCGGCGACCCTCACGGTGACCCCATCCAGCGAGCCTGTCGAGGTGCCTGTTGACGGGCAGACCAACGGGGTTCTCGATGCCTAGATAATTCGTGCAGTAGGAGATGCACTCTTCGGTCAGAAAGCCCCTGGCTATACTTCCCTCTGGACGTGACATGTTGCGAACGTATCCTTTGATGACACCATTCATCCTTTCGAATGACATCATGCTGTGCAGGAACGTCGGCCCGAGTTGGATGATATCCTCCACGATATGGACCAGCAGATGCACCATAACGTCGAAGAATGCGGGCGGGAAGTACATCTCAAGCTCGGATAGTATCACCACAATCTATTCATGTAGTCTTCTGAGTTGCCTCACGCCAATCGACTTCCGAGAGATGACGTCGAAAAAGTTGCATAGGCCAAATAGGGTTTCACGGACGTGCGCGTCCATGATCCCATGGATTGCAACTGGAAGTATCTGCGTCATCAGCACGTGACAGTCGTGAGACTTCATCCCGCTGAACTTCTGCTTCGCTGGGTCTAGGTATCTGCTTATCTTCCCCGCGTAACCGTAAGGAAGTTTTACTCCATGAGGCAGGTGAAAAACTGCTCGATCTCCTCCTGACTTAGAGTGAAGCACGCGGGAGGGTAGTCATTTCCGGTCTTCTTGGCCTCTTTGCCTTTGCGGCGACTTTCTGTGTCCTGCTTCGCCTCATCATCATCATCATCATCATCATCATTAGCGTGAAGCTCCTGCCTGATGCCCATTGATTTCAAGTTTGCCCTTGCTTTCGGCCCATCTTTGGTCCTCTCTGGCATGTTGAGCAGGGTACCAAGTAGACTCTCGCACACGTTCTTCGTGATATGCATGACATCAAGGCTGTGAGGCACACCGTGGATCTTCCAGTACGGCAAGTCCCAGAAAACAGACCTCGTTTTCCATACCTTCAGCAGTGGCTCTGGCGCCTTTTGCTTCTTTCCCGGCAGTGGGCAGTCTTTCCAATTTTTCAACAGCTCGTCTATTTCCTCGCCGCTCCTCATACACGGGCATTTTCGGGGTTCGGTTTCACCATCGAACAGATCCTTGCGTTTCCTCCACAGGTCATCATCGCGAAGCCACCTTCGATGTCCCATGAACACGGTTTTCGAAGACCCGGGATCTCTATCTAGCTGGCGATACGTTGTGTCATCCATGCACCTTGCACATCCAGAAAATCCGTGGACTACCTACCCCGCGAGATATCCGTAACCGAGATAGTCATGCACCGTCGTGAGCAGTGCGACTCTCATAGGGAAATATTCTCTCTCTGCGGCGTCCCACGTATTGGCTGGCGTTTTCCACAGCGTGTCTAGCTCCTCCTTCAGCAGCCCCAGATACAGATTGATGTCGTTCCCTGGTTGTTTCGGCCCTTCAATTAGCATACTCATGTGAATGTACTTCCTCTTCATGCACAACCAGGGGGGAAGGTTGTACATCCACACAAACACAGGCCAGGTGCTATGTGTGCTTCTCTGGCTGCCAAACGGATTGACTCCATCGGTGCTCGCGCCCAGCATGATGTTCCTTGGATCCTTCCCAAATTCTGGGTCTTCGAAGTTCAACGCTTGCCACTGGCTCGCATCCTTAGGGTGACTCAGCATCTTGTCTTTTTTATTTATCTCCAGATCATTTCCATCATCTTCCTGCTTCTTCTCCTCCCTATCCGCGTGCCAACGCAGGAGCTTTGCTACCTTAGGGTCCGCGAAATACCGCTGCAGACGAGGAGTGATCGGAAAGTACCACACCGATTTTCGAGGAGCTTTCTTCCTCTTCTTGTATCGAGTGACGCCGCACACCGGACATATGGTAGACTCCGCGTGCTCGTCCCGATAAATGATACAATTGTTCATGCACACATGGTATTTCACGTGCGGTAAATCCAGAGGACACACGATTTTCTTTGCCTCCTCGAAACTGGTCGGGCACTTGTTCCCCTTGGGAAGACGTTCGTGCCAGAATGACATGTTCTCGTTGAAGCATGCGTCGGTCATTTTGTGTTTTACCTTCATCTCTAGAGCCATGAGCGTTACTTTCAGGCAGGTATCCTCGGGCCTGCATCCTTCATACAATGGAGTAACCGCGTCTATCTCCAGTTGATCCAGCTTGGCTTTCTCTCGGGCGGCAGCTCTTGCGTTATCCGTCTGCTTGAGAAGCAGCTCTTGAATATGAGGGTCCTGCACCCAGCCTCCATCGTCGTCTGCTCCGGCATCTTCATCTTCATGATCATGCCCTTCATCTTGATCTTCCCCATCATCATTTACGACATCTTCTACATGATGACTATGTACAGCATCACCTCGTGATCATGTCCTGGAGATTCTTCGTCTTCTCGCCCTCCCTTGCCGCGGTGGTACTTGTCTTGTTGCCCTTCCTCATTTCTTGCCCGGCCCCCATGGACGACTTCATAGTCATCTTCATCACCTTGCCACCGATAGCCATCCATGAAACCACGCAAGAGCAGGTGGTCCCGCACCTGCCCGGAATCTGGGTCCGCAATAAGGCTCTTTAGCTTGCATCTTCGACACGGACATCTTATCTCCGTCTCGTTCTTTTGAAGCATCTCGGCCTTCGCGAAGCTCAAAAACCTATTCACGATGCCTTCAGTCATCGTGCGGACCATGGTCGCCTGCGGGGTAGAGCAAAACGATATTTTAGAACCAAGAAAAAATTTGGCATGACCTTCCCTAAAAATAGGACCAAAAAGAATGCATAGTGCCAAAATTCTCGCCGAAACGGAAATGAATCAAAACATTCCGGCAAAATATTGGCAACTATCGCATTTCAAATACTGGTACCTTCAAACACAATCATATATGCAACACCACAAACACATGCAACACCACAAACATACATAGATCTAGCTAGGCCACAAAAAGTGCATGTGCACGTTGTTGGAGCGAGCTAGGAAGAAAAAAAGTAGATCTACATCATGAAGATAGCTTTCCCCTTACTTACCTATCAAAAAAGGTAATTTCACCACTTAATTTTGATGAATTTATGGTGGAAATGAGGTGAGGAGGAGGAGGCAGCCGAGACAAGCTTGGAGGAGGAGGTGGAGAGAATGAAGTGGGGAAAGTGAGTGGGTAGGTGGGCTGTCCAAAATGTCTTGTTGGTCCCAGGTTACTAATGGCGCACCACCACATAATGCGCCATTAGTAACCCTGGTTACTAATGGCGCACCGGCGGGTGGTGCGCCATTAGTACTTTTGCAGAAAAGTAAAAAAAACATATGTATACTAATGGCACACGGTGTCACAGTGCGCCATTAGTAGTTTAAACTACTAATGGTGCACTGTTACACGGTGCGCCATTAGTAGGTTCGCAAAAAAGTAAAAAATATATATATACTAATGGCGCACTGTCCTGGCCGTGCGCCATTACTAGTTCTAACTAGTAATGGCGCACTTTGTCTCCATGCGCCATTAGTTTGTATGGAAAAATGGGGAAAAAATCGACAGTAGTGGCGCACCGTGAGGCTGGTGCGCCATTAGTGTCTGCCATACTAATGGCGTACCTGAAGCCAGTGCTCCATTAGTATATAGTAGTGGCGCACTGTCTACCTGTTGCGCCATTAGAATCAGTCCTATCTATAGCCCTTTTCCTAGTAGTGCCCGAACCTGGGTAAAAACATCGTGTCCCTTGTCTCCTGTTACCATCCGCCTAGACGCACAGTTCGGGACCCCCTACCCGAGATCTGCCGGTTTTGACACCGACAGCATGGATTAGAAAGTGGGCCCCTGAAAATGCTAAGGACAAAGACTGGCTCAAGCTCAAAGCACAAGACTCTACATTTTACTTTTAGTGATCCAAGATCACATTGAGTCCATAGAAAAAGCCAATACTATTAAAGGGGGTGAGGTGTTGCTTAATGAGTTACTTGCTCAAAATGCTTAGTGATATGCTCCAAAAACCGTCAACTACTTTCTCATATCCACATATGCCCCAAACCAGAAGTCAAACTCGGCCCCACCAAAATCTTCTATCAGGCGCCACCGAGTTCACTTGACATAGCCACTGCCACAAACCCCAGTCACTTCGGTCTCACCGATAGGGATCTCGGTCTCATCGAGATGGGATTGCAACCTCTCTGTTTCCCTTCGTAATGTTTTGGTCCAACTGAGATGAGCGATTGGTCCCACCGAGATTGCAATGCAAACTCTCTGTTTCCCCTTCGTAACGTTTCGGTCTAACCGAGATGAGCGAATCGGTCCCACCGAGTTTGCCTGACCAAATCTCTGTTTGTCTATTACCAAAATCGGTCCCACCGAGTTTGTGCAATCGGTCTCACCGAGATTACGTTATGCCCTAACCCTAATGAAATCGGTCCCACCGAGTTGACATGTCGGTCCCACCGAAAATCCTAACGTTCACATTTTTAACTAAATCAGTCTGACCGAGTTTTATAAATTGGTCCCACCGAGTTTGGTGATTTGTGCATAACAGTTAGATTTTATGTGGAGGCTATATATACCCCTCCACCCACTCTTCATTCATGGAGAGAGCCATCAGATCATGCCTACACTTCCAACATACATTTTCTGAGAGAGAACCACCTACACTTGTGTTGAGGTCAAGATATTCCATTCCAACCACATAAATCTTGATCTCTAGCCTTCCCCAAGTTGCTTTCCACTCAAACCATCTTTCTACCAAATCCAATCCTATGAGAGAGAGTTGAGTGTTGGGGAGACTATCATTTGAAGCACCAGAGCAAGGATTTCATCATCAACACACCATCCATTACCTTTTGGAGAGTGGTGTCTCCTAGATTGGCTAGGTGTCACTTGGTAGCCTCCGTCAAGATTGTGGAGTTGAACCAAGGAGTTTGTACCGACAAGGAGATCGCCTACTTTGTGAAGATCTACCCTAGTGAGGCAAGTCCTTCGTGGGCGATGGCCATGGTGGGATAGACAAGGTTGCTTCTTCGTGGACCCTTCGTGGGTGGAGCCCTCCGTGGACTCGCGCAACTGTTACCCTTCGTGGGTTGAAGTGTCCATCAACGTGGATGTACGATAGCACCACCTATCGGAACTACGGATCAAAAATCTTCGTGTCTACAATGCGTTTGCTCCCTCCAAACTCCTCACTTTATCTTCATATGCAATCATTTTACATTCCGCTGCTATACTCTTAGTATTGCATGTGTAGGTTGATTACTTGATTTGTGCTAAGTTGCTAAAATCTGCCAAGACTTAAAATTGGGAAAAGGCTAGATTTTTATTTGGTCAAGTAGTCTAATCACCCCCCTCTAGACATACTTACGATCCTACACATGGAGCGCCTGCTCCGAGGCTGTACTGCACTCGAGTTCCTTCGTCTTCAGGCAATGAATTGGTCGAGTACCTTGCACATCACCTCCAGGACTCTCCGCACTATTTATGTGTGTTGATGGTGCTGCAACAAGAGATCACAAAAGGTGGACCACAATATAGTCATCCAGGACACACCTTCACTTGAGAGATTACTTGTAGTTGATCAACAAGGTCCAACAAGAATCAATGTCATTTCTGCACCGAAATTGAAAGTGGTGGGCTACTCGTCTGTCAAATACTACAACTGAAAGAACATGCGGTGCCCCTATGTTTGGTTTTGGTAATTGATGACAATCTCTATGGACTAATGGTTGCCTTGAGTTATAGTTGAAGGTTTTGTCCATAGGCTTTTCTTGAAGTCCATGTGTTGGTTTCAAGGACTTTATGAGTTGACCAAGGTGCTATTAAGGAATTATCCAAAGATTGGTCATGTGAGTGTTGAGCTCATTGCAAGCATGTCTTGAAGAAGTAGATTGTGTGATCACTCATGTTTAACTTCAAGACATCATCCAAATGAAGAGAGTTGGAAAGATTCAAGGTTGATCAAGACTAAGTCAAGAGTGAATCAAGTTGATCAACTCACAAAGCGTAGAAGATGTACCGAGAGGGATCAAGTGATCCCATGGTATGGTAAGCATTGTCAATTACGCTCTGTGTACTAACCCATGGTCTTCGTGAGAGTTCTTTGTGGGGTTAGGATGCGGTGTGCAAGTTCAAGTGATGCATCATGAAGAGATCAAGTGCTTCAAGCTTGCCGCCCATTGTGGTGACAATGGACTTGTGAAGATGAGCCGAAGAGTGGCTCACCCATAGTGGACTATGGGGGAGCAATCATCTAGTCTTCATCGAGCCAACGCAATCAAGAAAGGTGGTCCAACTTGAGAGAGTCAAGATCGTCATCATCTAGCTCAAGTGGACCATGTGCAAGGCAAAGGTTTTCCCTTGATAGGTTTTCTATTTTACCGGTCTCATGGTGGTAGTTGGGAGACCGGGTTATAGAATCATTTGTCGTACTATCAAGGGGGGCTCTCAAGTTGGTACCTTGATCGTATCGTTAGTAGAGAGCTCAAACCATTGCATCCTTGCATCATGTTTCTTTATTCTTGTTTGGTTCTATTTTTGAGTCTTAGAGTTTATGGTCATCTTGATGACAAGCTTGAGTTCATCGAAAACGGAGTTTGCATGCGTCTTCTACGATGTTTTCGGTGTTGGAAGTTTTACCGGTCTTATCCAAGGAAGGGTTCTCACCGTTTTCTTTTGGGCCTTTCCTCATTTGCTTCTTATTGGTATTTCTTTCAAGATTGTGTTAGCCCTTGTCGCTAGCTTTCCAACAAACTTGGTTTCGTCGAATTCGGAGTCCGTTTGCAGAAGTTGTGTCAGTTTTGGTGTCCTTAAAAGGGGCTGCTGCGGATATAATTTTTTAGTACCGCTCTTGGGAGCGATACTACCGCTTGGAGCGGTACTACTGGGACTACTTCCGTGGCTACTTCCGCTCGGGACCAAAAACTCGTCACAAGTCCAGTGGTGGTAGGCACGGATATAATTCTAAGTACCGCTCGCAAGCAGTAGTACCGCTACCCTTAGCAGTAGTACCGCTACCCCTAGTGGTAGTACCGTGAGGTCAACTGATACTACCACTCCGACGGGTCTTCTGGCCTTTTTGCCTCCTCGCTGTTGTGTTTCAAAGGGGTACTACCGCCCTAGCGGTAGTACCGCTCCTTGGAGCGGTAGTACCGCTCTGTGCGGGCTGTGAGCATAACGGTTGGATTTTTTCCCACCTATAAAAGGGGGTCTTCTTCCCCGATGAACCTGGTCCTTTGAGCTCGTGTTCTTCCCCCATTGTTAACCTTCTTCGAGCTTGCTAACTCTCAATCCCTCCATGGATTCTTGCTAGTTTTTTAGGGAAAAGAGAGATGAGATCTAGATCCACATTTCCACCAATCATTTTCTCCTCTATGTGAGGGGAACCCCTTGGATCTAGATCTTGGAGTTCTTGGTGTTCTCCTTCTTGTTCTTCCTCTCATCTTCCTCCCTAGCATTAGTTGCTTCGGTGGGATTTGAGAGAGAAGGTCTTGGGCACTCCGTGTGCCCTTGCCATTGCATTTGGTGCATCAGTTTGAGTTCTCCACGTGATACGTGGAAGTTACAAGTTGAGAAGCTTATTACTCTTGGGTGCTTGGTACCCTTGAGCTTGTTACTCTTGGGTGTTTGGACACACTAGAGCTTGTTCCTCTTGGGTGCCTTGGCGCCCTAGATGGTTGGTGTTGTTCGGAGCTCAATCATTGTGGTGTAAAGCTCGGGGCAAGCGTCGGGGTCTCCAATTAGGTTGTGGAGATCGCTCCGAGCAATTTTACGGGTACCGGTGACCGCCCCCAAGGGTTGCCAAAGTGTACGAGTTCGGTGACCGCCCCCAAGGGTCGCCATTTGTACGGGTTCGGTGACCGCCCTCAAGGGTCCCTTTGTGGAATCACGACATCTTGAATTGTGCGAGGGCGTGAGGAGATTACGGTGGCCCTAGTGGCTTCTTGGGGAGCATTGTGCCTCCACATCACTCCAAACGGAGATTAGCATCCGCAAGGGTGTGAACTTCGGGATACATCATCGTCTCCCCGTGCCTCGGTTATCTCTTTCTCGAGCCCTTTACTTATGCACTTTACTTTCTGATAGCCATATTGTTCTTTGTCATATATCTTGCTATCACATAGTTGCTTATCTTGCTTAGCATAAGTTGTTGGTGCACATAGGTGAGCCTAGTTGTTTTAGATTTTGTGCTTGACAAATTAACCGCTAGGTTTATTCCGCATTTGTCCAAGCCTTAACCGTAATTATTTTAAAGCGCCTATTCACCCCCCCCCCCTCTAGGCGACATCCTCGATCTTTCAATTGGTATCAGAGCCTCGTCTCTCTTTATAGGGCTTAACCGCCTAGAGAGTAAGGATGTCAACTAGGGGCTTAGGATTCTCTGACACTCTTAGTTTCGATGGCACAAATTTTTATGTTTGGGTAATTCGCATGCTTAATCTCTTTAGGGTCATGGACCCAAATTTAGAGTGAATTGTAGATATGGGTTTTTCTCCTCCAAAGGATCCCCAAAGATTATCTTTAGAGGATGAGAAAAAAATCTTATCTCAATGCTCAAGCTTCTAATGTGCTTTTTGATGCTTTGAGCAATGTAGTTATTTTTCAACTCATGCCGTTCCTGGATGCTCATGAGTTGTGGACAAAGCTTCAAGATAAATATGGTGTGTCCAATATTTGTGGGGATGATTGTTCTCCCTCCACCTCCGGTCGTATAGTCTTCTCAACTTCTTCTACTTCACCTACATGTGGTTTGCCACAAGGTAATGATATGGTGAGTAGTGTTGGTCACTACAATGATGATAGTATGCTTATTGTGGATGATCCTTCATCACTATCTTATTGCAATGCTCCCTCTTTGGGCTTTAACACTTCGAGCACTCCAAATGTTTCACATGCTTGTGTTGATAGTCCTTTCATCATGTAGAAATTGCTTAACTAGATCTGATGATGATATGCTTGCTATGTCTTGTTGCCATGATAAAAATGCATCTATTTCCTCTAATTGTTGTGCTAACAATGTAGAGGAAGCCGAACACTCTATGGAACAAGATGTGGTGTTTAATGGTGCCTCAAGGGATCCTACATCATCATCTATTGCGTTTTGCCTTATGGCTAAGGCGTCAAAGGTATCTCCTACTTTGTACCCCAATATGTCTCTTGATGATGATGTTGATGCTAATGATGATGAGGATAATGAGGAAGAGAATGATAATGTTGCCTCCTTAAAAACTAAGGGGGAAATGATTTTTAAAGCTCTTCATAAAAATAAAATTGCTCGTTCCAACTTCATGGAAATAATGTCCATTGCCATTGATGGCAAGAAATACATTAAGGAGTTGGAATCTCATATAGAGGAGCATGACGTCACCATTGAGAAAATGGAAGATCATGAGTGTGATTACGCAAATGAGATCGTGGAGCTATCTCAAGCTCTTGAACATGAACAAACCACCTCCGAATCTCTTGAGGAGACTTTTGCTCTAGAACTATCTAGAGTGAGGGAATCTCATGATAGAGCTCTTGAGGTAGCCAATGATTTCAAAACTAAAAATGTTAAGCTTGAAGATTCTCATGCTAGACTCCTTGAGGATTTTGAGCACCTCAAAAATGGCTCAAGGGTCATCAAGGGTGAGCTCATCAAACTCACCGAGTCTCATGCTCAACTTGAAGCTTCTTATTTAAAAGAGCTTGCCAAGTTGTCCTCTCCTATTGTTGTAAATGATGATGCTTGTGCTACTAACTCTATTACTTGTGAAGCATCCATTTTGAAGGAGAATGTTGAGCTACGGGCTCAATTTGAGTTGCTATCTAGCAATTATGGGAAATTGGAAGAAAGCCATGAAAAGCTCTCAAGCTCTCATGATGATCTTCTAGTATCCCATAATGTGCTAAAGGTAGCTCATGAGGCCATGATTGCTAAGGTAACATCAAGTGAGACTCATGTGGATACTAGCACTACTTCTAGTCAAAATACTATATTGCCATGTGCTAGTCCTTGTAATTCATCTACTCGCAATGTTGGTACATCTTGTGATGAATTGCTTTCCTTGCCTTCTTACTCTAATGGTGAAGCTTATACTTCCTCTAGTACTTGTGTTGAGACTAACCATGTAGAGGAAATCAAAGAGCTCAAGGCCCAAGTCACTTCTTTGAAGAAAGACTTGGAAAAGAGTCATGAAGGGAAATCCACACTCAACAATATCTTGAGTGTGCAAAAATCCCCCAATGACAAAGGTGGACTTGGATTCAACTCCAATAAGAATAATAAGTCCAAGAGAATCAAGAAGAAGGGCCAAGAACAAGTCAAGAATTCGGCCAAGATTATTTGCTTCAAGTGCAAAATTGAAGGGCATCATGTTAGATCTTGCCCATTGAAGAAGAAGGCCATTAGTGACAAGCAACAAGGAAAGAGGCCACAAGTTCAATCTCATGCTTAACCTCAAGTTTAAGAAAGGCCACTTCCCAAGAAGACTCAAGCTAATGCTTCTCTTTTGAAAAAATCAAGTGAGAAGAAAGTGAAGAGTAGATGTTGCTACTTATGTCGTGAGAAAGGTCACGTCGCTTCTTCATGCACTAGTGGTAACTTATCCAACCCAATTATTATTGATGATATCTATTTTGTTGGGAAGTATAAGGTTGGCAATGTGTTTGCCAAGTTTGTTGGTACTCAAAGTGGTGTCAAGAAAAGAACCATTTGGGTAGCCAAGACTATTGTGACTAACCTCTTAGGACCCAACTTGGTTGGGGACCACCAAGCTCAAACTTGATCAATAGGTGTTGATGAAGGGCATTGGAGACTTGGCTACATTAGGAAGAATTAAGGGGGCTTCATCATTCTTATTGTCTCAAGCCAAGTCAATTGGATTATCAAGTTTCTATCTTATATCCAATGTGCCTCCTTGCGGTAACTTGTACTTAAATTGTTTACATTGAAAGTTACTTGCCCACTTGCATGTTTTGGTTTTGTTACTTGCTTGTGTTTGTATATGTTGTGCTTCCAACTTTCTTATCTTGAGCAATCAAGTATGTGTGTGTTGGTTTGCACATCATGTACGTGTGTGTCGTGCGTTGGGCCTTTATGCTTCTTGTTTGTATCCTAGTTGGCTCTTGTGAGAGATTAATGGAATATCCATTTATGGGGGAGTTATATGCATTGTGCACCTCACAATCCTATTAATGTGTGTACATGAAGAATACCATCTAGTATTGATATTACAAGATTATCTAGTCCCTAGGTGGTATATCTCTCATGAGAAATTAAAATTCAAAAAATCCCATTGATTATCTCTTGTCGGATCCTCTTATTGCCTGTTGTTAAGTTCTTATTGGTATCGCATTATGGGGGAGTAATATGCTATGTTCATATTACAAGCCTAGAAAATGTGTACATTTGAGATATTGTCACCTAGAATTGATATTGTAAATTATCTTGTTCCTAGGTGGCATGTTAGCTCTACAAGTTGCAATTTGCTTGTGTTTGGTGTGAAGATGATGTCGGATATCCTTGCTATCTACCACCGGGAATTACTTCCAAATACTTCTTGTCTTTTGACAATTGGTACTCACATATGTGTGGTAGAAATTATTGATCATATTCACGTTGGCGTTTTTTTTTGCCTTATCTCTTGCTAAGTTTGTGTCAACTCCCATTGCCTTTCGTGCCACTTGAGGATCTTGTTGTTTTCTTGATCTTGTCTAGCGTTTTCTTGATATAGTGAAAGTGGTGATCCTACCTTGTGAATTTTGTATTCAATTGCAAATTCTCTATAATGCACAACTCGTGGGGGAGCTATCCTATTTTCTATAAAACACTAATCTTGTGATCCATTTTAAGTGTGTGTTGGTGGACAGCAAGCCATTTCTTTTTGGTACTTGTGCCATCATGAAACTTTGTAGAGAGCTTGGTTTGTTTGGAACCATCCTATCTTTTGGGAGTTTGATATAATTTTGTGTGTTCCAGTGGATATCTCATTCCTTGATGTATCTTTAATGATATCTTCCAAGTGATGATTTATCTATTTGGTATCCTTTTTCACTTGGCATTTTGTTTTCATTTGGTTTCGGTTCTTGAAAGTTTTGAGCATGCATGTTTACTTCATGTATTTTATTTGGCATGCTTTCTTTCTTTGACCCAATATATAGGGGAAACTCCACCAAGTCTCAAATTGGATGAGATGTGCATGATATTCATTTTCATATCTATATGCATATATTTATGTGGAGTTTGTCCTATGTATTGGTGTTTCTAACTATGTGGTCCCAATGAGTTTGGGTACCGTTTAGTTTATCTTGTTCTTCTAGGAACATTTGGAGGTGCATTGGATGCTTGTCTCACTCACAAGGGAGGTGTTTCCACCATGTGCTTATTGGAGTCAAGCTAGGATGATCAATGAACTACCATCTACCTTCAATTGGTATCTACTACATCCTTCCAATGGTATCTCGGTAACAAGTATCATTATCTACTTCATGCACACATTTCTTGCATCAACCTTGTGTAGGTTGTATTATGGCATGTAATTCTTTCTTTCTTGTGATACTTGTTTCCTTTCTCAAAGCATCCCAACAATGATCTCATGTTGCTAGTTGTGATGTCTTTGATGGTTGTGTGGTAGGAATTCATTTATATACAATAAGACCATATCTAGCCATGTGCTATGCTTCCAAGCAAATATCTTATTGGTATATGTATGACTTCCTTTTGGATATCTTATTCCTTCGTGTTGTAACTATGTCGGGTGTACATCCTTCTTTGTAGACATATATCATCATGATTTCGTCTACCTAGAACCTTGTACATCTGAGAGAAGTTACATCTTTAGTTGATATCCTTATTCTTTCACGTCCACCTTTTCTTGGTAGTTATGTGAAAGGATTTATCTTGAGTGCGGATCTTATATCGTTGCATCTTGATACACTCTATTGTGGTGAAGATATTTTTTCTCTTGCTTATCTTTACGAGGCTTTGCCATCTTTATTGGTATCCCTCGTCTTGATGAGGCCTTCATCTTCTATCTTTACCATGGGTTGTCGCAAGCTTTGTTGTTATCATTTTAGTGAGCTTGTGAACCCATTTGCTAGTTGGGTGTGTGTGGAGAGGACATGTCATGCACCATGTATCTCATTTTTCCAAGACTATGTTGATGCTTAATGCTCATCCTTATTTTAGTCTTCTCAAGTGCTTTCCCATGACTCACACACATCATTTTGGTTGAGCCTATTCTTAGTTGCATCTTTTACATGATTGCTCAACCATTTGTTTGTTGCAAGTGCTAGGCTTTATTTCCTATATGCTCACTTGCACTTTTTGTAAGTTTCTATTGATTTTGGGGGAGCTATGATCCTATTTTGTGGACTTTGTATCCGAATACAAATATTCTTATGTGTGCACAAATCATGGGGAGCTTATCTAGTTTCTTTAGAACACTCCTTTGCTCATATCATAACATCCTTCATTCATGTGGCTCATAGGATCTTTGGTCTAGTTGGTTCAATTGATATCCTTTGATTGCTTTCTTCAATTGGTATCTTTTGATTGCTCTATTTCTTGTTTCTCTCTTTGTTATGTCTTTGTGGCATATCATTCTTTTGCAATCTTTGGGCCTCAATATAGTTTGTCTTCCTCCAAGTATTTACCATTGGATATGTGTATTGTATTCCACCCTATTTTTGAGAGATACACAATTTATGGAGGAACACTCTTTATATTGGCCTTCTAAGCTTTTCACCCATTTTGGCAATCGATGCCAATGGGGGAGGAGTTTCATAGAGTTTTGTGGAGAAGTCTTCAGAGTTTTCTCCTTGCTTTGGTTTTGGTTCCTAAGCATTTGCATCCCATTCTCATGCATCATTGGTTGTTGAATTGCATGGTGATGTATAACTCCTTGTATAAACTCTCTTGAAAGTGATTGTCATCAATTACCAAAATGGGGGAGATTGAAAGAACATGCGGTGCCCCCATTTTTGGTTTTGGTAATTGATGACAATCTCTATGGACTAATGGTTGCCTTGAGTTATATTTGAAGGTTTTGTCCATAGGCTTTTCTTGAAGTCCATGTGTTGGTTTCAAGGAGTTTATGAGTTGACCAAGGTGCTATTAAGGAATTATCCAAAGATTGGTCATGTGAGTGTTGAGCTTATTGCAAGCATGTCTTGAAGAAGAAGATTGTGTGATCATTCATGTTTACCTTCAAGACATCATCCAAATGAAGAGAGTTGGAAAGATTCAAGGTTGATCAAGACTAAGTCAAGAGTGAATCAAGTCGATCAACTCACAAAGCGTAGAAGATGTACCGAGAGGGATCAAGTGATCCCATGGTATGGTAAGCATTGTCAATTACACTCTGTGTACTACCCCATGGTCTTTGTGAGAGTTCTTTGTGGGGTTAGGATGCAGTTATCAGTGTTCTGGGAACGGGGGTCCCCGGACTTGCCTGCCTGCGACCCGCGGCGTGGCTCAAAGGGGGGCCCAGCACGACCCATCTTCATCAACAAAAGCTCAAGACCCTCACGAGGGGCCAAGCCTCGCGGGGCGGACGACAAGGAGCTTCCTTAGGCGCGGCCTCATTAGGCTGGCTCACGAGGAGGCGAAGAGTTCAAGGCGGGGTACCTCGCGAGGTGCCGCATGATGCAAGCCATGACGACCAAGGGCGCCAGTCGGGCGCCAGTCGCGCAGTGTCCTCCTTTCCTCTTTGGTGCAAAGGGAGCAAACGCAGGCGAGAGCATCAAGCAAAGGCATCCGTTTCGGTGCAACAAGACCAAGACCAGCCCAACGGCGGGAAGGAAGTCATTGTGGAGCCCAAGGAGGCATCACCACCAGAGCCTTTGACAGGCGAGGACCAACTTTAGTCAGGATAAGTGTACCAGATGTTCCCCTTCAAAATGGCCAATTGTTGGCGCCCTTCTCGCTCAATATTTGGGAAGAGGCCTGGGCCTTTGCCTATAAATAGGACTAGCCACCCCCAGGGTAGAGGCATCTAGAATCGAGAATCCTCACCAGAAAGCCAGTAGAGAGAGCGACTGAACTCCTCCTAGCAGTTCATCGCACCAGTCAAGAACAGACCCTCGCGAGGCTGCTCTTCCTTGTATTGTTCATCACTAGCCCAAGAGGCAATCCACCACACCACACACTGGAGTAGGGTATTACACCAAAATGGTGGCCTGAACCAGTATAAACTCGGTGTCTCTTGTGTTGTTCCTTCCGTAGTTTAGATCCTAGCGAGTCGACGAGGAGGAGGTAGGTAGAAGGCGAAATCTCCGCGCGCACCCCATTGTTCGAACCACAAGGGTCTTCCGGAACCCTAAATCCGACAGCGGTGTGCAAGTTCAAGTGATGCATCATGAAGAGATCAAGTGCTTGAAGCTTGCCGCCCATTGTGGTGACAATGGACTTGTGAAGATGAGCTGAAGAGTGGCTCACCCATAGTGGACTATGGGGGAGCAATCATCTAGTCTTCATCGAGCCAACGCAATCAAGAAAGGTGGTCCAACTTGAGGGAGTCAAGATCGTCATCATCTAGCTCAAGTGGACCATGTGCAAGGCAAAGGTTTTCCCTTGATAGGTTTTCTATTTTACCGGTCTCATGGTGGTAGTTGGGAGACCGAGTTATAGAATCGTTTGTCGTACTATCAAGGGGGGCTCTCAAGTTGGTAGCTTGATCGTATCGTTAGTAGAGAGCTCAAACCATTGCATCCTTGCATCATGTTTCTTGGTTCTTGTTTGGTTCTCTTTGTGAGTCTTAGAGTTTATGGTCATCTTGATGACAAGCTTGAGTTCATCGGAAACGGAGTTTGCATGCGTCTTCTATGATGTTTTCGGTGTTGGAGGTTTTACCGGTCTTATCCAAGGAAGGGTTCTCACCATTTTCTTTTGGGCCTTTCCTCATTTGCTTCTTATTGGTATTTCTTTCAAGATTGTGTTAGCCCTTGTCGCTAGCTTTCCAACAAACTTGGTTTCATTGAATTCGGAGTCCGTTTGCAGAAGTTGTGTCAGTTTTGGTGTCCTTAAAAGGGGCTGCTGCAGATGTAATTTTTTAGTACCGCTCTTGGGAGCAATACTACCGCTTGGAGCGGTACTACTGCGACTACTTCCGTGGCTACTTCCGCTCGGGACCAAAAACTCGTCACAAGTCCAGCGGTGGTAGGCACGGATGTAATTTTTAGTACCGCTCGCAAGAAGTAGTACCGCTACCCTTAGCAGTAGTACCGCTACCCCTAGCGGTAGTACCGTGAGGTCAAGCGATACTACCGCTCCGACGGGTCTTCTGGCCTTTTTGCCTCCTCGCTATTGTGTTCCAAAGGGGTACTACCGCCCTAGGGGTAGTACTGCTCCTTGGAGCGGTAGTACCGCTCTGTGCGAGCTGTGAGCATAACGGTTGGAATTTTCCCCACCTATAAAAGGGGGTCTTCTTCCCCAATGAACCTGATCCTTTGAGCTCGTGTTCTTCCCCCATTGTTGACCTTCTTCGAGCTTGCTAACTCTCAATCCCTCCATGGATTCTTGCTAGTTTTTGAGGGAAAAGAGAGAGGAGATCTAGATCCACATTTCCACCAATCATTTTCTCCTCTATGTGAGGGGAACCCCTTGGATCTAGATCTTGGAGTTCTTGGTGTTCTCCTTCTTGTTCTTCCTCTCATCTTCCTCCCTAGCATTAGTTGCTTCGGTGGGATTTGAGAGAGAAGGTCTTGGGCACTCCGTGTGCCCTTGCCATTGCATTTGGTGCATCGGTTTGAGTCCTCCACGTGATACGTGGAAGTTACAAGTTGAGAAGCTTATTACTATTGGGTGCTTGGTACCCTTGAGCTTGTTACTCTTGGGTGTTTGGACACCTTAGAGCTTGTTCCTCTTGTGTGCCTTGGCGCCCTAGATGGTTGGTGTTGTTCAGAGCTCAATCATTGTGGTGTAAAGCTCCGGGCAAGCGTCGGGGTCTCCAATTAGGTTGTGGAGATCGCTTCGAGCAATTTGACAGGTACCGGCGACCGCCCCCAAGGGTTGCCAAAGTGTACGAGTTCGGTGACCGCCCCCAAGGGTCACCATTTGTACGGGTTCGGTGACCGCCCTCAAGGGTCCCTTTGTGGAATCACGACATCTTGCATTGTGCGAGGGCGTGAGAAGATTACGGTGGCCCTAGTGGCTTCTTGGGGAGCATTGTGCCTCCACACCACTCCAAACGGAGATTAGCATCCGCAAGGGTGTGAACTTCAGGATACATCATCGTCTCCGCGTGCCTCGGTTATCTCTTTCCCGAGCCCTTTACTTATGCACTTTACTTTCTGATAGCCATATTATTCTTTGTCATATATCTTGCTATCACATAGTTGCTTATCTTGCTTAGCATAAGTTGTTGGTGCACATAGGTGAGCCTAGTTGTTTTAGATTTTGTGCGTCACAAATTAACCACTAGGTTTATTCCGCATTTGTCCAAGCATTAACCGTAATTATTTTAAAGCGCCTATTCACCCCCCTCTTGGCGACATCCTCGATCTTTCAACAACTTTCAGGTACAACAGTCGCCTTATATACCTCTCCTTCTTGATATCTACGTTATAAATAGTTTTGAAGATGTATGTTCATCTGTCATCCAGCGAAGCTTCACCAAGACTCTGGGCACAGTGAAGGTCTTGGCACTAGAATCTGTCGTCCCCAACCTGGACCAAGTTTTCAGTTGCCTGAGATGCTTTCCGTGCCTGAAGAAGCTATATATCGAGGTGATGTTCCTTTCGTGTTAAATGTTAACCATAAGGGAGTTCAATTTTTTGCACCTTTTCCCAAGTTCACAATGACAATATACTACTATTTCTGAAGGAATTTTGGAGGATTTTAGGACGTACAGCCCCACCCCATATTGGTTGCTTCATTCATATGGTTACAATCGTCCAAAAGAATTTCTCCTTTGGATTCATCTGTACTAGTTTTCTTAGGGAATTTTTCATCCAATCCAACCTCTTGTGTAGAAGGCTACATGTTTCTAGATTGTAATCAAATGCCCATGTTAATCATGCCAGATCAAAGATGGCACGTTGGTGCATTTTACCAATCCTGCAAACCAAATGGGTGTGTAGCAGTGTTCAAAACTGCATGTAGGAACTAACACGTTCTCTTCTTTTGCAGTGCATATTAGGCCCGGTGGATGATGTTTATAACGACAATCACATCGAATGCCTGGATCTGCATCTCTCAAATATTACTTTGAACTCCTAACAAGGGACCCCACCGGAGATTACACTCGCCAGGTTCTTTCTTGCCAGAGCAAAGGTGCTGAGTGTACTGAGGTTGAACACACATTTAATTAGGAAAGATCAATGGTATGATCATCAGAGCCGGCGGTACTGTTGAATGGAAGTGCCTCCAAAAATGCCAAACTTCATATGGGAAGAACATATGGCAAAGCAGTTGGAAATCATTGTGTGAAACCCATACATGACTTGTCAGCGGCTGATCCCTTTTCAGAAATGACGCAACTTGCAATGTTTAAATTTGGGCGTTGTAATCTTTGAATTTGAACCTTGCAATATTTATGGTATTTGTTATATTGAACCATTTATGATCTCTTGTCTCAACGCAAACAGTTCATCCGGGTGAACCGCATGTCGTACATCGCACACACCTTGATCTGGCTGACCGTTTCTTTTGTGTTGCCTAATCACAAACAGTTCATCCGAGTGAACCGTATGCTGTACATCGCACACACCTTCATCTGGATGCCCGTTTCTTTTGTTCCTACTCATCGAAAATGATTAATTAAACTGAACCATATGCCCTGAATCGCACACGCAACTAAAATCTGAACCATGTTTGATGCATCTGTCATCGCAAACGTTTTGCGCCTTTTTTGATGGTTTTTACACCACCGTTTGCGATTATTGCATCGCACATAGTTTCGTCGAAGCGTCTCTGATCGTAGTGTCACGTTAGCAGCATCCTGCAGTAGTGCCTATTATTCTTGGTAGACCTTTCCTTAGAACGATTGGTGCAATTATTGATATGAAAGAAAGAAACATTAGATTTCAATTTCCGTTACACTCTGTTTGGATGTAGACATTTGAGGCCTTGGAATTGAATTGGCTGCAATATCAAATCACTGAGACATTGATATTGAGATTCAACCTAAATTCTGTTCTTTGGATGTGTAAGCATTTGGCACTTGGAATTCAAGAAAAGAGACCGATGTTAACTCTTGTTTGGATGGTTAAAGTATGAATTTGGTCATCCGTGAGATTACAAGCACAACACCCAGCCATGATGCGTTCCTTGAGGTGGAACCAAACCACACAATAGCGACGAGAGACGCGCCAGAGTCGTGAGTGCACACAGAGCCGAACTCAAGTCCTTGCCGGTCAACCCAAGCAAACACGTGGTCGATCTAGGACAACCGTGGCAGCATAGGTGGAGGTGTGAGGTAGAAGAGGCGGCGGAGTCGTTGAATTAGGAGTGAGATGTCGAGGTAGAGGCCGACGGTTATTACCGTGGCGATGGCCGCCATGGACAACAATAGCATCACCAGCCTGACGGGGGCGCCGCCCCGCCACGAAACATGGTTGTGCATCTCCATATTCATGTACGCTAGTTGTTCCTTGTCTACGAGGTCCTGGGGATTCAGGCCTTGGCCGTATATGTCTGCATCTTGCAACGGCGACCACACCTCAGTTCCCCACCGCGAGATGGGGCGACGGGATTGATGCAGACTAGATCACAGCGGAGTTCCGATGGCGTTTGGGTGACAGCGCGAGCACTGCATATGCCTGGCCCTACCGTAGGTGCTATCTCTTGAGCATGCGTTGGTTTTGCCTAGAAGAAGAAAGGGTGATGCAGCAATGTAGCGTAAGTATTTCCCTTAGTTTTGAGAACCAAGGTATCAATCCAGTAGGAGACAACGCATAAGCCACCTAGTACCTGCACAAACAATCAAAAACCTTGCAACCAACGCGATAAAGGGGTTGTCAATCCTTTCACAGTCACTCGCAAACGTGAGATCTAATAGAGATAGTAAAGTAAATATTTTTGGTATTTTTGTTGTATAGATTGGAAAGTAAAGATTGCAAAATAGTAAACGAGATGCAATGTAAATAAAAGAGATGTAATATAATAGGAAAGAGACCCGGGGGCCATAGGTTTCACTAGTGGCTTCTCTCAAGATAGCATGTATTACGGTGGGTGAACAAATTACTGGCGAGCAATTGATAGAAAGGCGCATAGTTATGAAGATATCTAAGGCAATGATCATGAATATAGGCATCACATCTGTGTCAAGTAGACCGAAACGATTCTGCATCTACTACTATTACTCCACACATCAACGGCTATCCTGCATGCATCTAGAGTATTAAGTTCATAAGAACGGAGTAACGCATTAAGCAAGATGACATGATGTAGAGGGACAAACTCAAGCAATATAATATAAAACCCATCTTTTTATCCTTGATGGCAACAATACAATAAGTGCCTTGCTACCCCTACTGTCACTGGGAAAGGACACCGCAAGATTGAACCCAAAGCTAAGCACTTCTCCCATTGCAAGAAAGATCAATCAAGTAGGCCAAACTAAATCGATAATTCGAAGAGACTTGCAAAGATATCAAATCATGCATATAAGAATTCAGAGAAGAACCAAATAATATTCATAGATAATCTTGTTCATAAATCCACAATTCATCGGATCTCGGCAAACACACTGCAAAAGAGTATTACGTCGAAGAGATCTCCAAGAACATCGAGGAGAACTTTGTATTGAGAATCAAAAAGAGAGAAGAAGCCATCTAACTAATAACTATGGACCCAAAGGTCTATGGTAAACTACTCACGCTTCATCGGAGAGGCAATGGTGTTGATGTAGAAGCCATCCGTGATCGACTCCCCCTTTGGCAGATCGCCGGAAAAGGCCCCAAGATGGGATCTCACGGGTACAGAAGGTTGTGGTAGTGGAAAAGTGGTTTCGTGGCTCCCCCTGATGTTTCTATGGTATAATAGTATATATATAGGCGAAAGAAGTACGTCGGTGGAGCTACGAGGGGACCACAAGGATGGGGGCATGCCTGTCCCCCCTGGGCGCGTCCTCCAGCCTCGTGGCTTCCTCGTGGCATTCCAGACTTCGACTCCAAGTCTTCTGGATTGCTTTCGGACCAAGAAACATCATCGTGAAGGTTTCATTCCGTTTGGACTCCGTTTGGTATTCCTTTTCTGCAAAACTCTAAAATAGGCAAAAAAACAGAAACTGGCACTGGGCCTCCGGTTAATAGGTTAGTCCCAAAAATAATGTGAAAGAGCATATTAAAGCCCATTAAACATCCAAAATAGATAATATAATAGCATGGAACAATAAAAAATTATAGATACGTTGGAGACGTATCAAGCATCCCCAAGCTTAATTCCTGCTCGTTCTCGAGTAGGTAAATGATAAAAATAGAATTTTTGATGTGGAATGCTACCTAACATAATTATCAACTAGTAATCATGCCCGTGCATTGCAACGGAAAAACAATTCTTAGACGCCTAGTCCAATAAGCATGGCTACATCCCACATGGAAGTCCTGCATTTCAACACCAACATTAAGAAGAGTGTTGATGTATTATGTTCTTATTTGCGTGGAAAGCAACAAAAAGTAGCGCCAATGTGGCAAGACAAACACGAGGGCGGCAAAACATGAACATCTTTCAATTTCTTACAATAGTAGCTTGAATATCATGGAGCACAATTCAAATGATTGTTCATTGATCTATTAACCATAATAGCAGAATATATTAAACTGAAGGGTTTTTTCTATAGAGTAAGTGTCAAAAAGGATTCTTGCAGAGTGAAGGTTAGTGCTCACTATCAAGTCGCGAGGTTCCATATACAACTTGTTGGTGCAGGCTTTCATTCTGCATCTGAACCTTCATCTATCTTTTGGTCATGGTCATATTTTAGTATAATTAGTTAGAAACACCAAGTGAGCTTTAATTAACTCACAAGCTTATAAATAAACCATAAGCTATACTCAAACATACTTTAGGGAAGTGCAAAAAAAACATGCATGATGAACAATGCAAGTAATGTACCACGCCAAATTGATTTCAACAAGGATCAGGCCAACCTTTATGGAACAGGGACCAGGTTGGTGTGCTATTTCTTGGCAGTGGTCCTCATTGGTAGCAGTGACCGTTGTCAAAACATCTGTTACTTGCAGGTTATTGCAAAAAGAATTTCATATCAGCATGTGCTTCTTGTTTCCCTTTTCTGAATATACCAATATTGCTACATGTGCCACGGTCTTTAGTTAAATTTATTAGGCCAATTTTGCAGGATACACCCATTACGAATTCCTACTAAATTGTGTGATCAAAAGAGCAGGGAAATGAGGGACAATACAAAGTATAGATTCTACATTAGATACATAGATCAAATAATGTAGTGAATAGTTGCCGCACCTTACAAATTCAGTATCAACGGAGACCTAGTGCCGAATGAAAGCTACATGAAGGACCTTCCATACTCAGAACAATCACTATTCAACGTCACATTGACACGTTAATGATTCCGAGCCTGCAAATAATAATATAAAAATTAGTATTTCACATAGAAAGGGGAGAGTCATATAGGAACATGTCTGGGTTTTTTACCGAAAGAAAATATTTGGTATTGCCACAGAAAAAGATCGAAATAGCTAGCATTTAAAGTTCAAACATAAGAAAAGGTAGCATTTAGCTTAAACATGAGTATTGTTGTGATTCCTAAATTAATGTGGCTTCATTCTATTAGTGTCTTGGGTATGTGTGAGAAATATTTAGTCTGAAAAGACAACAGATAAATGACAACAAAAAAGAGAGTATTATTAAATTCAAATGCATACCTTATATATTGAAATAGGACTGAAGAAGCAATATGCCTTTTATTCATATGCACAGAGGCATGCAACCATTCAGTAGATGGTTGAATTATAATATAAACTTGTATGTTGTGCCACTTGTAGAGGCACTAAGCTGAATTGTTCCTGGCAATAAAGCTAGCACCACTTCTCCTTAAACAGATTCACATATATAAAAGAATAGAGCTAATGATAGGAGATTTCTTCTTTGATCTCATCGAGTGGATGTTCATTTTCTAGCTGCATCCAAATGATTGTAATGAATGTGTATCTAGAAGCTAGACTGTAAGTAATGGTGAAAGAGTAACCAGATTTCTTTAAGGGTGCATCATTTAGTTTACACTCAGACCATGACCTAAATAAAGCTACTCAACGTTAAAATGCACCTTGGTAGTCTGGGAGAAAGAGATTCCTCTCTGGGGTCGTGGCCAGGGGTACAACTATTGTCGTGCCGATAACCCGTCAAGATGAGCTGCTTGAGAAACATATAAAAGAATAGGGCACCAACACAGAGTAAGCCTCCTTTGCACTCTTATGTTTGTAAATACACAACACCCATGATGGTGTCTCTGTAGGTCTCTCGTTTGCACAAAAATTATGAGGTCCAGATGCTTATATCACTCCTTTCTTGACCTCAATTAGACTTCTTTTATCCAAAGTTAGGAGTGAACAGATATGATAGGACGCTGCAGAGATCCGGCGAGAGGCTTCTGCCTGCAAAGTAGTGCCGTCAAGATGGCGCAAGAAGATGTCACCGTGATGCGGACCTGCATGACTGTATTAGAGTAATCTGCGATGAAGTTAAGATCCTCCCCCAAAAATATATGCCTGGGACAAAAAATTGTGGGAGCGCTACTCTGTTTTGCACCTGCTATCAAGTAGCTGGTGTGTCTCCGGCATACAGATGTGGAAGGAGAGTTTGGTCAGGGAATGCCAAGCCTCCAAAGCGTGGCACCGGGGAAGGAGCTGAACATATGTATTTTACACCAGTTCAATTTTGATTTAAAACATCGTCACTTATTTCTGGAAGGAGGGAGTAATAGTTAATGTTCTGTACATTATTGCACTTTGAATCCAATCGAACGAGAGGTGCGCTACAGTATTTGAAGTTATTTTCATCCTTATACTTATAAACCAGAGTCTGCAATCTTATGTACTGAAAGGAGAATCAAAAGAGGAGAAAGACACATTACCAGAGCTCTTAGATCCTTGATGAAAAATTCTTATTGTCTCTGGTAAACTTGTGTTCTCCAATTTTAGTCCAACAATGTGAACTATCACTACAAAAAAAAGACACATCCGTGACATTTTGGGCCAAACGGAATTTTTTTCTATCATACTTATGACACTTCTATGTCGATAATTGTGACAAAACCCGGTATCATCATAGATGAGGTGGGGTCCTACTTCTATGACAAAAATCATGACAGAAAATGGGCTTTTCGTCCGGGGCGGGCCGGAGACGCAGCTGCATGACATTCTTTGGGCCGTCCATGACGGAAAAAACTATGGTAGAAGCGAGGGCGAGGAAAATATCAGGGTGTTCCCGGTTACGGTGGGTGGTCGGGGCCAAGCAATGCGTGTTTCTCCCATACACGCACGTGCGTGGGTGCGAGGCATTGGGCTCTAACTGAACCCAAGTGAGGCGTTGGGATCTAACTGAACCCGAGAGATTGCACTGCAGGCTACGCGTTATTGAACCCGAGCGATCGATCGATGGCTGTTAACTGAACCCGATTGAGCGATTCCTTCACTACTGCTACTAACTGAAGCCGATCGATAATGCCTCTGGATGAACAGTGAGCGTTGCTAGGGGGTTTGGATGAACAGTTCCCGGTGGGGGTGGATGAACAGGACCCCGTGGTGTTGCCTCTAGATGAACAGTGAGCGTTGCTGGGGGGGTTTGGATGAACAGTTCCCTGTGGGGGTGGATGAACACAACCCCGTGGTGTTGCCTCTGGATGAACAGGACCCCGATCGATCGAGCCTGGTGGGGCTGGATGAACAGGACCCCGTGGAGGGCTGGATGAACAGGACCACCCCATGGAGGGCAGGATGAACAGTAGACGGTGGAGGGCTGGATGAACAGTAGCCCGTGGAGGGGTGGTTGAACAGGAGCCCGTGGACAGGGTTGGTTGAACAGTAGCCGGTGGAGTAGCGTGCAGTGGAGGCTGGATGAACAGTCGCAGGTGGAGGCTGGAGGAGGTCGACGGTGGATGAACAGTAGCCCGTGGAGGCTGGAGGGGGTTGACGGTGGAGATGAACAGTGTCCCGTGGAGTCCCGTTTTGTGGTACGCCACACCCCTCCCGATGAACAGGACCCCCGCTTCGACCGTAGCGCTCCAACATAAGTCTGTTTCCTCCGTTTTGCGGTACGCCACACCCCTCCCGATCAACAGGACCCCCGTTTCGACCGTAGGAGGTCCGTTTCCTCCGTTTTGTGGTACGCCAGACCCCACCCGATGAACAGGATCCTGTTTCGCCCGTGGTCGGTCAAACACAAGGCCGTTTCCTCCGTTCTGCGGTACGTCAGGCCTCGTTTCCATCGGTTGTTCCGTCCAAGCCCTCCCGATGAACACGACGACGCATTCCGTTCCGACCCAGCCAGTTGGCTCCCCATGAACACGACGACGATGCAGTTTCTCCATTCCGACCCAGCCATGTACACAAGCCCTGGCCGTACGTATTGCTACGTCTTGAGCTTGCGTTTGTTTTCCTTGAAGAGGAAAGGGTGATGCAGCAAAGTAGCGTAAGTATTTCCCTCCGTTTTTGAGAACAAGGTATCAATCCAGTAGGAGGCTCCTCAAAAGTCCCACGCACCTACACAAACAAACAAGAACCTCGCAACCAACGCAATAAAGGGGTTGTCAATCCCTTCATGGCCACTTGCGAAAGTGAGATCTGATAGAGATAATATGATAAGATAAATATTTTTCGTATTTTTATGATATAGATTGGAAAGTAAAAGATGCAAATAAAAGTAGATAGCAAACTTATATGATAAGAGATAGACCCGGGGACCATAGGTTTCACTAGTGGCTTCTCTCAAGATAGCATAAGTATTGCGCTGGGTGAACAAATTACTGTCGAGCAATTGATAGAAAAGCGAATAATTATGAGATTATCTAGGCATGATCATGTATATAGGCATCACGTCCGTGAGAAGTAGACCGACTCCTGCCTGCATCTACTACTATTACTCCACACATCGACCGCTATCCAGCATGCATCTAGAGTATTAAGTTCATAAAGAACAGAGTAACGCATTAAGAAAGATGACATGATGTAGAGGGATAAACTCATGCAATATGATATAAAACCCATCTTTTTATCCTCGATGGCAACAATACAATACGTGCCTTGCTGCCCCTGCTGTCACTGGGAAAGGACACCGCAAGATTGAACCCAAAGCTAAGCACTTCTCCCATTGCAAGAAGGATCAATCTAGTAGGCCAAACCAAACTGATAATTCAAAGAGACTTGCAAAGATAACTTAATCACACATAAAATAATTCAGAGAAGATTCAAATATTTCTCAAAGATAAACTTGATCATAAATCCACAATTCATCGGATCTCAACAAACACACTGCAAAAAGAGTTACATCTAATAGATCTCCAAGAAGATCGAGGAGAAATTTGTATTGAGATTCAAAGAGAGAGAAGAAGCCATCTAGCTAATAACTATGGACACGAAGGTCTGTGGTAAACTACTCACAACTCATCGGAGAGGCCTTGGAGATGATGTAGAGGCCCTCCATGGTTGATTCCCCCTTCGGCGGAGCACCAACAAAGGCTCCAAGATGGGATCTCGCGGATACAGAAGGTTGCGGCGGTGGAATTAGGTTTTCGTGGTGCTCCTGGATGTTTTCGGGGTACGTGGATATATATAGGAGAAAGAAGTATGTCGGTGGAGCAACGAGGGGCCCATGGTGGTGGGGGGCGCGCCCACCTCCAGGGGTGCACCGGGCAACCTCGGGGCCGCCTCGTTTGTTGCGTGACGTCCACTCCAGGTCTCCTAGTTAGCATTTGTTCCAAAAAGATCGCTCCCGAAGGTTTGATCGCATTTGGACTCCATTTCATATTCCTTTTCTTCGAAACACTGAAATAGGCAAAAAAAACAGCAAGTCGGGCTAGGCCTCCGGTTAGTAGGTTAGTCCCAAAAATGATATAAAGGTGTAAAGTAAAGCTCATATACATCCAAAACGGGTAATATAATAGCATGGAACAATCAAAAATTATAGATACATTGGAGATGTATCAAGCATCCCCAAGCTTAATTCCTTCTCGTCCTCGAGTAGGTAAATGATAAAAACAGAATTTTTGATGTGGAATGCTACCTAGCATAATTGTCAATGTATTTTTTCTTTATTGTGGCATGAATGTTCAGATCCAAATGATTCAAAATAAAAGTTCATATTGACATAAAAATAGTAATACTTCAAGCATACTATCAAAGCAATCATGTCTTCTCAAAATAACATGGCTAAAGAAAGTTATTCCTACAAAATCATATAGCCTGGCTAAGCTCTATCTTCATCACACAAAGTATTTAATCATGCACAACCCCAATGACAAGCCAAGTAATTGTTTCATACTTTAGTATTCTCAAACTTTTTCAACTTTCACGCAATACATGAGCGTGAGCCATGGACATAGGACTATATGTGGAATAGAATGGTGGTTGTGGACAAGACAAAAAGGAGAAGATAGTCTCACATCAACTAGGCGTATCAATGGGCTATGGAGATGCCCATTAATAGATATCAATGTGAGTGAGTAGGGATTGCCATGCAACGGATGCACTAGAGCTATAAATGTATGAAAGCTCAACAAAAGAAACTAAGTGGGTTTGCATCCAACTTGCTTGATCATGAAGACCTAGGGCATTTTGAGGAAGCCCATCATTGGAATATACAAGCCAAGTTCTATAATGAAAAATTCCCACTAGTATATGAAAGTGACAACATAGGAGACTCTCTATCATGAAGATCATGGTGCTACTTTGAAGCACAAGTGTGGTAAAAATGATAGTAGCATTGTCCCTTCTCTCTTTTTCTCTCTTTTTTATTTTTTATTTTTTTATTTGACCTTTCTCTTTTTTTCATTTGGCCTTTATCTTTTTTTCTTTTTTTTTAAAGTCCGAAGTCTCATCCCGACTTGTGGGGGAATCATATTCTCCATCATCCTTTCCTCACTTGGGACAATGCTCTAATAATGAAGATCATCACACTTTTATTTACTTACAACTCAAGATTAAAACTCGACACTTAGAACAAGATATGACTCTATATGAATGCCTCTGGCGGTGTACCGGGATATGCAATGAATCAAGAGCGACATGTATGGAATTATGAAGGTGTCTTTGCCACAAATACGATGTCAACTACATGATCATGCAAAGAGCAATATGACAATGATGATGCGTGTCATAATAGATGGAACGGTGGAAAGTTGCATGGCTATATATCTCAGAGTGGCTATGGAAATGCCATAATAGGTAGGTATGGTGGCTGTTTTGAGGAAGGTATATGGTGGGTGTATGGTACAGGTGAAAGTTGCGCGGCACAAGAGAGGCTAGCAATGGTGGAAGGGTGAGAGTGCGTATAATCCGTGGACTCAACATTAGACATAAAGAACTCATATACTTATTGCAAAAATCTACAAGTCATTGAAAACAAAGCACTAAGCACATACTCCTAGGGGGATAGATTGGTAGGAAAAGACCATCGCTCGTCCCCGACCGCCACTCATAAGGAAGACAATCAATAAATAAATTATGCTCCGACTTCATCACAAAGCGGTTCACCATACATGCATGCTACGGGAATCACAAACTTCAACACAAGTATTCCTTAAATTCATAATTACTCTACTAGCTTGACTCTAATATCACCATCCTCATATCTCAAAACAATTATCAAGCATCAAATTGATCATAGCATCCAATTCACTTTCTATGATAGTTTTATTATACCCAACTTGGATGCCCATCATTCTAGGAACAATTTTATAACCATAGCAAATACCATGCTGTTCTAAAAGACTCTCAAAATAATATAAGTGAAGCATGAGAGATCAACAATTTCTACAAAATCAAGCCACCGCCATGCTCTAAAAGATATAAGTGAAGCACTAGAGCAAAACTATCTAGCTCAAAAGATATAAGTGAAGCACATAGAGTATTCTAATAACTTCCAAGGAAGTGGGTTTCTCCCAAAAGGTGTGTACAGAAACGATGATTGTGGTAAACTAAAAAGAAAATACTAATATCATACAAGACGCTCCAAGCAAAACACATATCATGTGGCAAATAAAAATATAGCTCCGAGTAAAGTTACCGATAAACGAAGACGAAAGAGGGGATGCCTTCCGGGGTACCCCAAGCTTAGGATTTTGGTTATCCTTGAATATCTTGGGGTGCCATGGGCATCCCCAAGCTTAGTCTCTTTCCACTCCTTATTCCATAGTCCATCAAATCTTTACCCAAAACTTGAAAACTTCACAACACAAAACTCAGCAAGAAATCTCATCAGCTCCGTTAGTGCAAGAAAGAAAAACCACCACATAAGGTACTGTAATTAACTCATTATTTATTTGTATTGGTGTTAAACCTACTGTATTCCAACTTCTCTATGGTTCATACCCCCAATACTTGCCATAGATGCATCAAAATAAGCAAACAACACACGAAAAACAGAATCTGTCAAAAACAGAACAGTCTGTAGCAATATGTAACTTTCGAATACTTCTGGAACTACAAAAACTCTAAACTAAATTTGTGGACGTGGGGAATTTTTCTATTAACCATCTCCAAAAAGAATAAACTAAAAAGCACTTTCCAGTAAAATATGACAACAATTCTCGTGAGCGCTAAAGTTTCTGTTTTTTACAGCAAGATCATATAAACTTCACCCAACTCTTCCCAAAGGTTCTACTTGGCACAAACACTAATTAAAGCATAAAACCACATCTAAGCATAGGCTAGATGAATTATTTATTACTAAACATAAGCAAAAACAAAAAAATAAAATTGGGTTGCCTCCCAACAAGCGCTATTGTTTAACGCCCCAAGCTAGGCATAAAAGTGAGGATAGATCTAAGTATTGCCATCTTTAGTATTCAATTCATAAGTGGCATGCATAATGGACTCATAAGGTAATTTAAATATCTTTATTGGAAAGTGTTCCATGTCTTTCCTTAATGGAAATTGTAATCTAATATTCCCTTCCTTCATATCAATAATTGCACCAATCGTTCTAAGGAAAGGTCTACCAAGAATAATAGGACATGAAAGATTGCAATCTATATCAAGAACGATAAAATCTACGGGCGCATAGTTCCTATTTGCAACAATAAGAACATCATTGATCCTTCCCACAGGTTTCTTAATGGTGGAATCCGCAAGGTGCAAATTTAAAGAGCAATCATCAAAATCATGGAAACCTAAAATATCACAAAGAGTTTTCGGAATCGTGGAAACTCTAGCACCCAAATCACACAAAGCATAGCACTCATGATCTTTAATTTTAATCTTTATAGTAGGTTCCCACTCATCATAAAGTTTACTAGGTATAGAAACTTCCAAGTTAAGTTTTTCATCAAAAGATTGCATCAAGGCATCAACGATATGTTTAGTAAAAGCTTTATTTTGACTATAAGCATGAGGAGAATTCAACACGGATTGCAACAAGGAAATACAATCTACTAAAGAACAATTATCATAATTAAATTCCTTGAAATCCAAGATAGTGGGTTCAATGCTATTTAAAGTTTTGACCTCTCCAATCCCACTTTTACCAAATTTAGCATCAAGATCTAAAAACTCCGAATCATTGGGACGCCTTTTAACTAAAGTTGACTTATCCCCAATCCCATCATTATTAAGATTCATATTGCAAAACTAGGATTTAATAGGGACACATCAATAACTTTTAGATCTTCATCATTATTTTCATGGAAACTAGAGGAACACGATTTTTCAAAGAAATCTTTCTTAGCATGCAATCTAGCGTTTCTTTCTTTGCACTCATCAATGGAAATTCTCATGGATTTGAGAGACACATTGATATCATGCTTGGGAGAAGTAGATCTAAGTTTCAAAGAATCAACATCAAGCGAAAGTCTATCAACATTCCTAGTTAAATCATCAAGTTTAAGCAATTTTTCTTCAAGCAAAGCATTAAAATTCTTTTGAGAGATCATAAATTCTTTAACACTATTCTAAAAATTAGAGGGCATCTTATTAGAGGAATTATTAGGGACTGGTCTAGGATTAAAGTTTCCTCTATAAGCATTATTACCAAAACTATTCCTACCAACAAAATTCACATCCATAGATTCATTATTATTCTCAATCAAAGTAGACAAAGGCATATCATTGGGGTCAATAGGAGCACTCTTAGTAGCAAACAATTTCATAAGTTCATCCATCTTTCCACTCAAAACATTAATTTCTTCTATAGCATGCACTTTTTTACTAGTAGATCTTTCGGTGTGCCATTGAGAATAATTAGCCATAATGTTAATAAGGAGTTTAGTAGCTTCTCCTAAGGTGGTTTCCATAAAAGTGCCTCCCGCGGCTAAATCTAAAAGATTTCTAGAAGCAAAATTCAATCCGGCATAAAAGTTTTTTACGATCATCCATAAAATTCAAACCATGAGTAGGGCAATTGCGAATCATTAATTTCATTCTTTCCCAAGATTGGGCAACATGCTCATGATCAAGTTGTTTAAAATTCATAATATCGTTCCTAAGAGAGATGATCTTAGCGTGAGGAAAATATTTAGAGATAAAAGCATCTTCGCACTTATTCCATGAATCAATACTATTTTTAGGCAAAGACAAAAACCAAACTTTAGCACGATCTCTAAGTGAAAACGAAAATAATTTCAATTTAAAATATCATTATCTGTATCTTTCTTCTTTTACATCTCACACAAATCAACAAAGTTGTTTAGATGAGTAGCGGCATCTTCAATAGGAAGGCTAGAGAATTGATCTTTCATGACAAGATTCAGCAAAGCAGCATTGATTTTACAAGATTCAGTATCATTAAGAGGATCAATCAGAGTGCTAAGGAAATCATTATTATTGGTATTGGAAAAATCACATAATTTGGTATTATCTTGCGCCATCGCGACAAGCGATCCAACACACAAGCAAACAAAAAAAGGAAAGCGAAAGAGAGAGGAGATTGGGAAAGAGAGGGTGAATAAAACAGCAAGGGTGAAGTGTGGGAGAGGAAATTGAGAGGCAAATGGAAAATAATGTAATGCGAGGGAGATGAGTTTGTGATGGGTACTTGGTATGTCCTGACTTGAGCGAAGACCACCCCGGCAACAGCGCCATAAATCCTTCTTGCTACGTCTTGAGCTTGTGTTGGTTTTCCTTGAAGAGGAAAGGGTGATGCAGCAAAGTAGCGTAAGTATTTCCCTCAGTTTTTGAGAACCAAGGTATCAATCCAGTAGGAGGCTCCTCAAAAGTCCCACTCACCTACAGAAACAAACAAGAACCTCGGAACCAACGCGATAAAGGGGTTGTCAATCCCTTCATGGCCACTTGTGAAAGTGAGATCTGATAGAGATAATATGATAAGATAAATATTTTTGGTATTTTTATGATATATCTTAGAAAGTAAAAGATGCAAATAAAAGTAGATAGCAAACTTATATGATAAGAGATAGACCCGGGGACCATAGGTTTCACTAGTGGCTTCTCTCAAGATAGCATAAGTAATACGGTGGGTGAACAAATTACTGTCGACCAATTGATAGAAAAGCGAATAATTATGAGATTATCTAGGCATGATCATGTATATAGGCATCACGTCCGTGACAAGTAGACCGACTCCTGCCTGCATCTACTACTATTACTCCACACATCGACCGCTATCCAGCATGCATCTAGAGTATTAAGTTCATAAGAACAGAGTAATGCATTAAGAAAGATGACATGATGTAGAGGGATAAACTCATGCAATATGATATAAACCCCATCTTTTTATCCTCGATGGCAACAATAAAATATGTGCCTTGCTGCCCCTGCTGTCATTGGGAAAGGACACCGCAAGATTGAACCCAAAGCTAAGCACTTCTCCCATTGCAAGAAAGATCAACCTAGTAGGCCAAACCAAACTGATAATTCGAAGAGACTTGCAAAGATAACTTAATCACACATAAAATAATTCAGAGAAGACTCAAATATTTCTCATAGATAAACTTGATCATAAACCCACAATTCATCGGATCTCGACAAACACACCGCAAAAACAGTGACATCGAATAGATCTCCAAGAAGATCGAGGAGAACTTTGTATTGAGATTCAAAGAGAGAGAAAAGGCCATCTAGCTAATAACTATGGACCCGAAGGTCTGTGGTAAACTACTCACAACTCATCGGAGAGGCCTTGGAGATGATGTAGAGGCCCTCCGTGGTTGATTCCCCCTCCAGCGGAGCGCCGATGAAGGATCCAAGATGGTATCTCACGGATACAGAAGGTTGCGGTGGTGGAATTAGGTTTTCGTGGTTCTCCTGGATGTTTTCGGGGTACGTGGATATATATAGGAGGAAGAAGTACGTCGGTGGAGCAACGAGGGGCCCACGAGGGTGGGGGTGTGCTAGGCACCCTCGTGGCCGCCTCATTTGTTGCGTGATGTCCACTCGAAGTCTCCTGGTTAGCATTTGTTCCAAAAAGATCGCTCCTGAAGGTTTCATCGCGTTTGGACTCCGTTTGATATTCCTTTTCTTCGAAACACTGAAATAGGCAAAAAACAGCAATTCGGGCTGGGCCTCCGGTTAGTAGGTTAGTCCCAAAAATGATATAAAAGTGTAAAGTAAAGCCCATAAACATCCAAAACGGGTAATATAATAGCATTGAACAATCAAAAATTATAGATACGTTGGAGACGTATCACGTATGCGCGAGTATGCATTCGAGACCCTGCCCGTATGTATGTACGTGCCCGTATTTTCTTTCTTGCACACTTGCCGCTGTACGTACATGTACATGCTACGTGCGCGCCTCTACTACGACACGTGCGCGCCTCTACATCGACCAGTATGTACGTACACGTTCGTGACCAGAATGACAACGCTACGTACGCTTCCACCAGGTGGGTCCCGACTGTCAGGTACTTCCTTGCGTGCGAAGATGTTGCTGGTGGGTCCCAGCAGTCAGGCGGGCGAATCGTTTTTTTTTGCCCGGACGCACTTCCTTGCGTGCGAAGATGTAGCTGGTGGGTCCCAGTAGTTAGGGGAAATGTTTTTTTCGTGAAATACGGTGGCCCGTCCGATGGGTCCCTGCTGTCAGGTGGAGGAATAATTATTTTGCGTGTAATAAGGAGGCACTTCCTTGATGCGGCCGTGGACCCAGCTGTCAGCCTCTCCACGTACAGTACTCTTCCGATGGAAGTCGGTCATTGACCACATTGACCATGCCGCGCCGAGAGCACCAAGGCGATGGACGACGGAGAGGCCTGGGAAGGGGATGACGCGGAGCCAGGGAAGATGCGGTAGTGGATGCCCATGCGGAGGGGAGTACGAGGGTTCACTGGTTCGGCTGCGGTGTGAGGCTGCCATCGTCGAAGAATAACAGGGGATGTGGGTGAGTAGAGGAATGGCCTGGCCAGCGGTGGGAGTAGTAGGGCTGTGAGGCCTCCGCGGCATCGCAGCCAGCCACGGGAGGCAGGAGCACGAGGCACGACCGGCGCTGGTTTGGGTGGCTGGAGCAAGAAGACCAGAGGGTTCAAGAAGCACTACGGCCGTTGGATGGACATCACACGGTCAATGGAGCTAGAATCGTGCATATTGACTAAGTTGACAAAGCCCTCCGTCCCTGTCAACTTAGTAGGCCCACAAGTCAGCCTCCCACTATACTGGGTCCCAGCTAGCAGGGGGAGTATTCATTTTTTTGTGCGTAATAAGGAGGCACTTCCGGTGGGTCCGAGCTAACAGCAGGGGGAACGTTTTTTTGCGAAATACGGTGGCCCATCTGGTGTGTCCCAGTAGTCAGGGGAATCATTTTTTTCGCCAAATACGGTGGCCCGTCCAGTGGGTCCCTGCTGTCAGGTGGAGGAATAATTATTTTCCGCGTAATAAGGAGGCACTTCCTTGCGGCTGCCATGGACCCAACTGACAGCCTCTCCACTACAGTACTCTTTTGATGGAAGTCGTTCCTTGACCATGTTGACCACGCCACACCGAGAGCACCAGAGCGATGGACGATGGCGAGGCCTAGGAAGGGGACGACGCGGAGCAGGGGAAGACGTGGCAGTGGATGCCCACGCGGAGAGGAGTACGAGGGTTCACTGGTTCGTCTGCGGTGTGAGGCTGCCGTCGATGCAGAATAACAGGGGGTGTGGGTGAGTAGAGGGATGCCCTCGCCAGCGGTGGGAGTAGTAGGGGCGATGAGTCCTGCACGGAAGGTGGGAGCAGGAGGTCCCGCCGGCGCTGGATTTGCCAGTTGGAGCAAGAAGATCACAGGTTGAAGAAACACGACGGACGTTGGATTGACATCCAACGGTTACGTCTGCTAGAATCTTTTGTTGACGTATATAATAACTAAAAAAATCTTGCATACACGTCAACTTAATAGGCCCATAAGTCAGACCATTCCCTCTTTTTTTAATAATTTATATATAGCTCATTGTGACTTCTTATGTAATTTATTGCAGTCTGTTTTTTTGGTTGGCCGGGGCCAATTTCGCATATTTCTGTGGGTTCCAAACTATTTTTAATACCGAAATGTCGAGCCAGATTTAAAGTACTTTGAAGTTATATTTAAATTAGGTTAATGCCTAGTGAAATAGGAATCTGAAAATGTGAAAAAATTCAGAAATATAGAGTAATTGCAATTTGTCATCTGTTTTTATATTTACAACCAATTTCGTATTACTTTCAAGATTTGCAGGCGTCTTGAAAGAGTTGCAGCCCATCAGGGCATAGAAAAATAAATAGGCCTGGATTGGGTATTCTTCAGAAAAAATAAACTTGGCTCATTTTACAGTTTGTTAAAAGTACAGCCCATTTTCTAGCTAGGACAATGATTAATAATTTCAACCAATTGTTCAAGACAATATTCAATAAAATTTCCCACATTTTGATGGGATCTGAAATATTTTTATCCCGAAATTTCTAGTCAGATTAAATATAAATTTGTATTACGTAAAAATCTAACGAAACATTGCGCGTGCAACAATTAAAAATTAAGATTTTCAAAAGCCATAAATAATATTTTATAAACTAATTTTGTGCTTGGTGCATTTTTTATAGTTGCTGCCCAGTTTTTATAATTACATCCCATTTATTATTTTTAAAGCCCATTTTCCTGTTAAGCCTAATGCATCCCTCCTAGGAAAGATTTGCAGCCCAGCGGGCGGAGAATAACAAGTTGACCTTGCCTGGGTATTCCTCCAAAAACGTATAGCTGGGCTAGCCATTTTCATCTTGAAAAAAATTAATATCTAGGCTGGATATCTGTCCTGGGCTAGACAGGCCACAGCTCACCCAGTTAATGCCCTGCTCTCCTCTGAACAACAACAAAAACATCGCCAAGAAAAACTTTGCGGTGCTCACACCTCAAAAACACAAATACTGCTCGAGCTGCTTGGTCCCAGCTATCGGCTGCACCTTGTGCAATTCTCTCGTTTATATTGACTACATAGGTTGACAATGGTGTGGGACCGTGATGTCAGGAAACCAGGAGGAAGCAAAAAAATATAGTTATACATGATAAGGAGGCACTTGCGTATGTACGGCTATGGCCCTAGTGGGTCCCTACTGTCAACCAGTCAAAATAAAGTCATCTCCTGAATCCTCATGTTCATTGACCATGTTAACAATGCTCGGCGCCACGGCGAGCGCAAAAACTCGAAGGACAACGGAGAGGGCCTCGCGGGCCCTACGGATGGTCTGATACAGCGCCCGCTGCTCATTCAGGAAGTCAGGATCATCGGACACCTATGAGCACCTTCGAGAGATTAAGACGGCATGAAACGGTAAGGCCGCGCTTGGGAGCTCTGGTTTATTTCACACCTGTATTAAGATGCAAGTGTAATTTACTCGTCATCAAAAACAACGCGTAAAATACAGGCGTAATGAAACCAAGGGCCCGAGGTCTGTAAGTCAAACCAGCGGGTTACGCGTGTAATTTGAGAGACCGGTGTATATTTTACTAGTCGAAATCGACCAACCAAGCGCTTCGCCCGAGACCATCTGCTTTTATTTACAAGCGTCAATTTTACAAGCGGTTTTGGTTGGAAAACAACGATCCAATCACGGCCTAAGATGATGAGTTGGTCGGAAGATCAAATGGTTCCACGTCTAACCTACCCGACTTGTCGTATAGGCTATGAATGAAACGTAAGACGATGATCTTCTTAAGCACGGAAACAACGTAAGAGGATGATCTTCCTAACAAGCGAATCACTGGCATTAGATCGACATGCAAACCAATACGAAGCATTATTCTTAGGAGGCATGGTGAACAGCTCGTGATGCCGCATGCCACAACATTCCAAGCTCAACTTTGCTATCAAACACAAGGCCTGGCATTACATAGACAATATTCAGAACAAACTCTTAAAATATCTTACATAAGTCAACATTCATGTGACTATGCATCTCAGGAGAGTAAATATTTACTTCTGAACTGAAGACATTAATAGGAAAAACGATCGGCGTTGCTCATAGCAAAGGGCGTCCCACTCAAAAATATCAAATGCATGACTTCTGGCTAACATCAATGAGCAAAATTGACAAGGTTTTCCAGTTCCAATATATTAAACTAATGTCAACTTTGACAAGCTTTTCCCATTCAAAATATGTAATGCCTATGAAAAATATGTAATGCCTATGATTGTGGAACGGGCAGGGTTTGTCATCAGTTTGTCATCGGATAGTCCGGTGGCTCAAGGTGACGACGAATGATTAGAGAACCATTCGATATATTGTGCATGATGAAGTATTATTACGGAGGACACGAACCATCTGAACATTTTCTGCAGTTCCACTATAATCAAGCTAAGCATCCCTGTGGATTTCGTATTTATATGCTGCTAGAAAACAAAGCCACATCAGCACACACATGAATATTGGCCCCAGTGTCAACCCACCAATCGGTGCACTAACAAACTGAAAGTACAGTAAACATATTACCATACCCAGATGCCCCATCATTGTTTCTTAGAGTGACATTGACATACTTGGAGTCCTGTCCTGGCTTCTTGGTACTTGTTCGGGCACTTGTTTGCCCAGTGTTCCTCCGAACCACAAGTAAAGCAGCCATCTCTCTTTTTGTCTTTCTTCTGACCCTTCTTAATGGCCGACGCTGGCAGCACCATTCAAACATATAGTTCGGTGGCTCAAGGTGACGACGAATGATTAGAGAACCATTCGATGTATTGTGCATGATGAAGTATTATGGAGGACACAAACCATCTGGACATTTTCTGCAGTTCCACTAAAATCAAGCTGAGCATCCCTGTGGATATCGTATTTATATGCTGCAAGAAAACAAAGACATAGCAGCACACACATGAATATTGGCCCTAGTGTCAACCCACCAATCGGTGGACTAACAGACTGAAAGTACGGTAAACAGATTACCATACCCAGATGCCCCATCATTGTTGCTTAGAATGACATTGACATATTTGGAGTCATGTCCTGGCTTCTTGTACTTGTTTGGGCACTTTTTGCCCAGTGCACACCACATGTTGTAGAGTTTCCTATGCTCTCTGCAGACTAGTCATGTCACCAGCGTCTACTAATACTCTGTAAAGCTTCTTGATCATTCCTTGTGTAATGTAGCGCAAATAGTGACTGCTTCTTTCAGCAAAGTGGTAAGACCAATTGGACCCACTAATGCAGCAGTTTGCCTTAGACACATTGGCTCCTTTTGTGCAGTTCAACTAAAATCAATGTCAGAACAAAACCGAGCTTTAATTTTGATATCCCTGTAAGCAACAAAAGGTATAAGGGAAACAATTACTGAGAAATAACGGTTGATGACTTGTACTCCCAGAAGAAAAACATCTACTGATCTACCTTATCTTAATAGGAAACAAAGCAGGAGAGTAGAAATTCTCAATCAGTGTGATTCATTCATATTAACTGAGACATTATCTTAACAATGCCTTGTTTCAACATGTATAAAGAACGACAAAGAAGAAAAGTATCATTCCTAAAACAATGCGACTGATTCATTTTAACAGAGATGTTATCTTAACAATACCTTGGTTAAACATGTAGAAAGAACTACAAAGAAGGATAGTACCATTTGTAAAACACTGTAACTGATATATAATAACAGAGACATTATCTGAACAATACATTTATTAAACATGTACTCCAGCCGATCCCTAACAGAAATGGTGCTCCCGCCGATCCCTAACAAGTGTTGCAGTTTTGAACTAAGATTCAGTACTTAATTCTGAGGAAAGTTGGTACTGACCTTTCAAGACCAAGATTTGAAATAACTCGTGAGGAAGACCTCAGAGAGATCTCAACAAATATATGGAAATGCGGTCTCATTTTGTGCAGTTCCACCAAAATTAAGCGAAGCAACATGTCGCAATAGCAACAAGTTGAATAGATATCCCTATTTTAACAGAGGCAAAAAAGGAATCAATTACTGGCCAATAAAGGATGAAACATGGCCACAAAAATGGTAATCCCGCCAATCCCTAACAAGTGTTGCAGTTTTGAAATAAGATTCAGTAGTTAATTCTGAGAGTAGCATTGCTTAATTTTACCAGCGGCATTAGATTAACGAAAAGCATAAACAGTTCCAGGGGAGAGTGGGCGCAACAACAACATGTGCTTCCATCTACTTATAAGGGGGGTGATGCAGAGTTTGTTGTAACAAAGCAACAAGCATAATGTCTGGGTTGGTCCCATTTTTGTTCACTACTTAATGGGAAAAGACAGCAATACAATAGCTTCAATTCAACATTTATTTAAAACAGTACCAATATAAGTAGCATAGCATCTCAAAACACACTGCATGATCATGTGGATGAAGGAAATTACCAACCAGTCATGACGCACACAAGATCATGTACGAATCTGCCAACACGAATAGGAAATCCAATCTTGTTTTGTGCGGTTACTCTAAAATCAAGTAAAGTCGCCGGTGTGACATTTAAATTTGATATAGCAACAAGTTGAATAGATATCCCTGATTTAACAGAGGCAAAAAAGGAAGCAATTACTGCCAATAAAGGAGGATGAAACATGCGGCCATAAAAAGAAGCATCTACCTTATCTTGATGGAAAACAAAGTATAGGACAATAGCATTTCTAAAATGGTTGCATTGATTCATATTAACAGAGAAATTCTCTTAAAATAGTTCATTAGTTCATTCTGAGAGTGGCATTGCTTAAAATACAATAGCTTCAATTCAACATTTATTTAAAACAGTACTAATACAAGTAGCACAACATCTCAAAACACATTGCACAATCATGTGGATGGGACATGGGACATGCCAGCACCATGTGCGTCCACACGTATAAATGGGTGATGCAGAGTATGTAGCCAAGCAGCATATCTGCGTTGGTCCCATATATGTTCTCTTTGAAACTTTTTCCAATGTGAGGGCACCAAATCTAGTCCTGCACAAACTACCCGACCCCCAGTTTCTTTCCCTTTTCAACAAAGAGTTCGGTTCCTTACAGATGTGTGTACTGGGTTACCCCCTTTTTCCCTTTTTGACCAACAAAGCGGTTGGATAGCTACTCTATACTACTTTCCCTCCTTCCTTTCCTCATTGAACAACGTCCTAGATTCATGCTCCAACCCACCGCACACTTCTTTCCTCTTTGAACCAAGATCTAGATTCGACTACAGAATCGAAAAAGATCAGCATGCAGCTAGACCAATGACGGTTTCAAAGAAACTTATACCTTAGGGTCGTCAGGATGTGGCAAGGCGTGCGGCGGGAGGTCGGATCTGCCCACACTACGTATGGCAGCGAGGAAGAAGGGGTCGGTGGCCCTCCCGCACAGGCGCTGGGTGAAAGAGAAAAGCGCAGCCGACAGTGGATTGCCTCCCTTGCCGAAGGCGATAGAGTGAATGCTGTACCTCCTCCCCTTCCCGGTGCGACGGGATCCGGACGCCTCCTTCGCCAGCTGTGAGGGGGGTGAGAGAGACAGAGGCCACAATGCAGTCTTGTTTAGATCTGGTGAAGAGGGTGAGAGACAGTGAATATAGCAAACCCTAGCAAAGGAACACTGAGCCTCTAGCGTGTATATATATGTAGTGCGGCGAGAGTGTGGAGAGTGCAAACCCTAGCGAACAAGTGCTGAGGCTCCAGCTTATATATATAATATAGTACGGACTGAGCTCCGGTGCCTTAACTACACCTGCTTTTGGTTGTATGACAGGTGGGCCAGCCACATTCTGGGCCCACCTGTCATAAACCCAAAGGCAGGTGCACTAAAGTCAATGAAGCTGCGTCCATATAGTACTCGTGTATACGACTAATATATAGTGGAGTGGTTTTCTTATTCTCTCCATAACAATCGTTTTAAATTGTGTAAGTACGAAACGAAACTCTTTATTTAACGTACCAGTGAAGAAAACTACTAATCCCTCTGTTCCTAAATATTTGTCTTTCTAGAGATTTCAACAAATGACTACATACGGAGCAAAATGAGTGAATCTACACTGTAAAAAATGTCTATATACATCCGTATGTGGTAGTCCATTGCAAACCACTTGAAAGACAAATATTTAGGAACGGAGGGAGTACTTCCGATGAACTAACAATCCACGCGTCCTGGTCGCACTTCCTGTCCTTCACGTGCGGTACACTACCCTCCCTTTAGTGAACAACCACACATGCGCCAAATTATCGGAAACGTGTGAGAGGTGTACAAATAAAGAATTTTAATTTCAATTATCGGAAAGGTTTGAGAGTATGTATAGTTTGCCCTCTCTAATAATTATGGTTTGTTGTGTTCGGCCTAAACTTGGGTCAAACTTTACAAAGTTTGACTTCAGTCAAATCTAATATGCGGAGTAAATAAAAATGGAGGGCTACTACGTTCATCCGGGTTTTTAGTCCACACAATTTTTTAATCAAAGTTAATAGTTGGACAAATAAAATTACAGGGGAGCTGGAGACAAAGTTGTGAGAAGGCTTAGAAATCAATACAAAACTTATGCTCTTAGTACCAACGTTGATCCTTCTTGGAGGAAACATTTGGTTCATAGTCAATTGTGTGATAAAATTGCACCAACGTGAGAGACGACTGCGTCTCCAACGCAACCAAGGTGAACTGACGAAGGATATCATCTTTGTGGGTAACAAGCAAAGAGCACTGATGGAAGACAACTTGTTTTTCATTGAAAATCGATCAGCTTCACCAGCTGACACAAGCATGAGCATCGATAGGTCATCATGGTGATGCATCATCCATTTGGCATCAAGTTTGGGTGAGGCACCTATGAAGTTCGACAAATCCTCACTATGGTCTGTTTCTTCTCATTAGTCAAGCTCGAGGTAGGAAGAACCATGTGGCAGAGGACAGTGAGGCGGAACAACAATGGCCATCCAATTTTGTGCAGTTCCACTAAAATTGAGGAATACATGCCCGGGTATGGAGATACACATCGCTGTTTCCAAAAATATAAAAAAGGGATATAGTGTTGTTACTTTGTTTTACAAGATTAACAACGACATCTCAATTGTCAATAAGAATTATGAAAAGTACACCAACAAACAGAAGCATCATGATTATATTGATGGGAACTAAACCAGGATACCCGAGAAAAAAAGCATTTCTTCATTTAACCAGTTATAGTATTAGATTAGCAATAGCAATAGGAGCATATGGACAATGACCGCACAACCACCATGTACTTTTTGTCGAAACAACATGTATACCTCCACCGAGGCATAAATCAGGACAACTTTTCAAGTGGCATTTCCTGTATAATAGTAGGTGATGTTGGACCAGCCGACGAACCCTAGCTACTATACATGGGGAGCTGGGGAGTAGTCGCATAGAAGAAAACCCGCATGTAGCGACCTGGGGAGCTGGACTAGTACAAGAAGTTATACCTCACGTGGGCGAGATGTCGCTTAGGCGGGCAGGCGGGATCTACCCACACGACGGCAGTGAACAAGGGCGCGGAGGACCTTCATCCGTGCCAGTGCTGGCTCCGATAGGACGGTGCGCATCGGCTTCCTCCATCGCCGACGGTGACAACGTCAATGCTGCACCTCTTCACCTCCCGCAGTGGACGGGATTCAGTCGGATCTGTGACCACCGGTGAGGAGAGAGATAGTGTGGACACTGTCATCTTGTTTTGATATGGGGAGGGTGAGAGAGCGAGACACGAGAAATTCTATCAAAGAAGAGGCTATAATGGATTAATACAATCTCTCCATAGCAGTGGTTTTAAATAGAATACGCGTGTTCCCAGAAAAAAGAAATGAAAACTGGCGGACAATTTTTTAACGTACCAAGAAAGAAAACTCGATGAAAAACACGCCTCCGCTTCCAGGTCGCGAGAGTCGTCCCGCACACACACATAGACATAGACATGCATATCCGTGTTCACGTAAAATTCCATCTCCATCTCCATCTCCAATCATATTTGTCCAACTGGCACATTATTTACATTGTTAATTATATACGCAGCAATATTAACATACAACATCTCTTGTTTGCAGGCGTCCGGACCGCTGCCACGGCCGCTCCTGACCAACCCGAACCCTCTTCATCACCCGCACGTGCTTCCTGCCCAAAACGGTCAGTGCCGCATTCATCACCGGCCAGAGCGGACGCGACCTCTCAATGGCGCCGACATTGAAGCGGTGCGCCGGCCGAGAGAGCGTCGCCCGCGCTGCTTCCTGGTGCACGCAACTGCTCCGCGTTCAAAGGTCGCAATAGCCAGCCACAACATGCATGTAAAAAGTTCTTGGGAGTCCGTGCTACATCTAGCTGTCCTCCCCCAACTCGTCAATCTCTTCCAGTAGTACTAGTACTCCATGGAGCGATCCATCGACAAGCAGGGGGGAAGGTTATCGTATACTCGGTTTGTGGTGAGTGGCATGCCAAGCGACCGTGTGGGGTCGAGCCGTGGAGGAGGGTGAGACACGAACACGACAGACGTGATTTAAACGTTGGTTTTGCTCGATGATGCGATCCAACGAAATGAAACATTGGATTCTCTCCGTTTCCATTTTTTCTCTGAAAAAACGGAAACTTTCCACTCTATTTTCATTCCTACTCCAAGGTTGCCCCGTTACAACATTCCATCAAGTACAAAGGAAAACTAACACGCATGCTGATGCATCTCAATGATTCACAGATCATAGCCAATATTTACTTCACAACTAAAGATAAAAGTTGTGAGAGCGTGCACGAAAGAAGAACTACTGATGGGGTCACTATGACTTAAACCCTAAACCCTAAACATGATTTAATTTCCTGTCCAGGTAGAACCTTTCAAAGGAAAGACGGCTGGCACCCTCGGATCATATGATGCTTTTGTGCAGTTCCACTAAAATCAAGCTAAGCAATCCTGATGGCAAAGATATTGAAGAAGTGTGATTAGAATAATAGTACTGACACTAGTTCATGAGACATAAACTCATCACAAGTAGAAGCCGGTAGAAGTAGAGAAAGATCGACATGGAGATGGAGCTAGGGGAGCTGTGGCAGTGGAGCAAGCCAGCTCCAAAAGGAAGATGGACTACCTGGGATGTCGGGCTGTAGCTAGAAGGGTGGTTGGGACGCGGCATCGGCCCATACTGCAGTGACCCCCGATTGGGACGCACCGATTTTCTCCCTCACCGATGTCGACCGCGTCTACGCAAAACATTGTTCCCTTCCCCCTGCTGCGGGATCAGGCCGGATGTGTGACCAGCGGTGTGGCCATCGTCGTTCTATGCTTGTGAAGAGAGCAATCCAAGCAAGCACGCTTGTAGCTTAGGCTCTTGCTAGTGTATATATAATGGTTTTCTTTTTCTCTCCATATCAACCATTTTATATTGCGTACGTGTCATTGAAGATTGAAATGATGGTTGCTTCTTCCGACTAACTTACTGTGTGATTTGACTGCTCCTTTAGTGGCCCCTACACGTACTCCCCCTACGTGTATGCAACAGTCACACGTACACATCGACGCAGAAACGCGCGTGACGCCCTAATGCATGCATGCCTGAACACACGACGGAACACACACGTTCACACTCAAGTGCTCAACCTACACGTGCATGCCAACACATACTCATCCAGGGTGAGCTAGTGATCGTATAAACACCGAAAAATGTATATATTGAGCGTATTATGAAGTCCACTGACTGTATTTTTACAAATATACAGTGATAGACAGTGTATTTATCTCGTTTGAAATTAAGCCATATTAACCGGAGAGGAGGTAGTATGGACTAGCATTACTTTGTTGTGTCCCATCAACTTGCCGAACGAGGAGAAGCTTGCAGCACGGGAGAAGCTTGCGCGCGATGGCTCGCAGGAAAAGGAGAAACTTTTGACTAATGCAATCTGTCCTTCGCTCAGGCGGTGGACGTGCAACAGTTAATTTGGTGTCAGATTGCCAGAAGCATACACTATACTAGTAGTACTATTATTGTTGCACTTCCCGAAGAGGCGAACAGCCAAGCGCAAAGTTTACTAGTACTAGTACTACTACTATAGTCTATAGAGGTACGTACTACTATACTAGTACTAGGAACCAGATGGAGGAGCGTCTGCACTCTTATTATATTTTTAAAATGTGATAAAGCAATCTTCAACACATTTGGTTCTCTTCGAGGGTTCTCGCATGTGATAATGAAAGTTGATTGCATGGAACACTCGCCACAATTCTCATTTAATTCTGACTCATATCTTGTTACAAATAGGAGCGCTCGGTAATATTTCCTCTTTTTTTTTGTTATTCAGCATGTAAATAGGTCAGCAAACCTTGCGGCGCATCTTTGTGCGAACCGTGCTTGCTGCACTTTGAATGTGGCCGAGAGCTGGCTTGATGAAACACCTCGCTTCCTACTTCTTTTTTTTGCGGGGTACCTCGCTTCCTAGTGACCAGTGTCTTGGTTGATCGTCCTAAGAATGCTTATATATATGAATAAAGCTCTCTCATTTACCCGCAAAAAAGATTAAGCCATATTAACCGGAAAGGAGGGAGTATGGACTAGCACTACTTGTTGGTATGTCCCGTCAACTCGCAGAACAAGGAGAAGCTTGCAGGACAAGGTGAAGCTCGCTTACGCCTTTTGACTAATGCAATGTACCCTCGCCCAGGCGGTGGACATGCATCAGTTCATTCAGTGTCAGATTGCCAAAGGCATACATTGTAGTACCGAACATGCGGAGTACCATCATTGTTCGACTTCACGAAGAGGCGAAGAGCCAAGCGCAAGGTTTAGTAGTACGAGTAGTACTACTACTAGAACCGCATGGTGGAGCCTTTGTACTCTTATTTTTTTAATCTCTAATAAAGTACACATTTATTCCGAAGAAGGGAGAAAAACGACAGCCCAACATGTAATGATGATATCGATCAACCATGCTCGAATATATCTTGGCCTCCGTGCGAGCCTGTCTGTGTGTTCTCGCTCCTCATCTCTCTCAAGGAACGGTGGGTTGGTCATTTTGTCGTCAATTGAGATCGGTTTGCTCACACTCCGGTCCCACATGTCAGTGATATGCCAAGAGGAGGTGCGTTGACCGACTGGCCATACGCGTACTTGGTTTTGCACCTTCATACTACTCCTCCCTCCATCACAGTTCACAGGGCGCGCTTCATTATGATGCATTTCTCTCAATGCATTTCCACCACCAGAGAGACTTTAGATGCATTTGGTTTAATGCTCAATTAATTAGGGCATGGTAACCGCAATTTTCTCTCGATGTAGTACTACGGAGTGGAGTAAGTGCAGGCATGTGTGTACCCGGGGTGGAAGCACTGCATGCATGTGTGTACGCATTATTTCCTCTAGTAATAGACGTTGTGCTATAACTACCAATGCTATTTTTCAGGCCGATCGCTAGTCGCCTTGGTCCCAGAGATTTTCTCTTTTTCTGAAGCGCGCTCTATAAACAGTGACGGATGGAGCAGTATGAGCAGATTCATAGAAGAGCGTATTGATGGTTGCTTCTTCCAAACAACTTACAGTGGGAAAGGTGGGGCTTATGATTTGACTGCTCATTACTCACTATTAATGCGGTGCAATGATCGGTCTGAGTCTCCCATGCGGCTGTGCACTACCCCCTCGGTTCTTAAATATACTCCGGAGTATTTTTCTTTCTAGAGATTTCAATGAGTGACTACTCAAATATTTGTCTTTTTAGAGATTCAAATGGACTACTACATACAGACGTATATAGACATATTTTAGAGTGTAGATTCACTCATTTTGCTCTATATGTAGTCACTTGTTGAAACCTCTAGAAAGACAAATATTTAGGAACGGAGGGAGTACACATACGAAGCAAGATGAGTGAATCTACACTCTAAAATATGCCCATTTGAAATTTGTAAAAAGACAAATATTTAGGAACGAAGGACTATAATTTTGTGCATGGCACATGGACCCCAATGCCGAAGAGGCTTCTGGCAATGCTATCAAGCTTCCAGCATTTGTTTACATAATTGACGTACTATACAAATAATTTTCCAGCGACATGAAATTGTACAATGGTGTGAGCTTTCAGCTCTTGTTTCGTGTGTCTTGCCATCGATGCTCTTTCGGAAACAATAAAAAACTAACTTCCTTGCTAATCAGAGCTAATATTTGCATCACAACTGAAGACAAAGTTGTGAGAAGGTGTTAAATTAAAATTGATCCATGCTTTCATTGGCAGCAACGTCCCCCCACACTACAAAAAAATAAACTTCCGTGATGATACGTGTTTGTCACAGTAGGTCGCGTTTTTTGTCATGCATGTACATCCATGACAAATTTATGACAGAATCAAGATAGTCATACCTGTGCTGTCGTAGAAGTGTTCCATAACATTACCAAAATTATCATCACGAAAGTTTCCACTTCCATAACGATAAATCGCGCGTCACAGAAGTGCTTTCGTCAAGGGTGACCGACACATGGAATCCACCGTAATGGAACGTCGTTATGCTATCGGGTCGGGTTTTGGATCTGATAACCCGTTAACAGCCCCGACCAATGGGGATTTTCCACATGTAAAATCATCATTGGCTGGAGGAAACACGTGTCGGCTCACCGTTGGGACAGATGTCATCCACTTATTGGACAGAAGGCGGCTATGATACATCGACACGTGGCACGGCCCAACAGAGGCCCATTCCTGTGAAAAGGCCGGCTAGTTTGACTTGGTCAAAAGGTGGCGGGCCGGCCCATGGAAAGCCTATTAACGGCATGTTCGCATATAGCCCATTTACAGCCCGCTAACCCAAGGCCCGTTACGCCCTATCCGAATTAGGCCCAGTAGCATCATCTGGGCCATCCAATAATGAATAGTATATCACTTTATACCCATTAAGGCCCCGTTATTTAGTTGGGCCGTTTCCAGCAAATGTTATCTTTCGGCCTTCTCAGAGCCCATTTATTCTTGGGCTCATTTCCAGCATTCGTTTACTTATGGCCCGTTACTGTCATTTTCTGCTTGTGGGCCAAATTCAGCCCGTGGTTACATCGGCCCACTTGTGGTCCGTTAATACGTTGGGCCGTTTTCATAGCGACATCAAATATGGCCTATTAATGATGGCCCGTTATGGTCATATGGCCCATATAAGGCCCATTGATGATACGGCCCGTAGAAGGCCCATTGTTTCTACAGCCTGTAGAAGGCCCATTGTTTCTACGGCCCGTAGAAGGCCCATTGTTTCTACGACCTGTAGAAGGCCTACTATTTCTATGACCCGTAAAAGGCCACTGTTTCTAAGGCCCGTAGGAAGCCCAGTGTCACTACAGTAAATATTAGCCCATGGTTATTGTGGCCTAGTTTTAAAAAGAACTACACTGACTACAAGCAAACAAATAAACAAGACAACAAGGAAATAAATAAGCAAGCAACTTATGCTAGGCTATCACGGCTGTTACACATATTACATCCACTGGGCATCAAAGTTCACCACCAGTGCAAATATAGGGAACAAAGCAGCATATCATATACACTGGTTGTCAAAGTTGGCGACCAGCACAAATAAATGCCGCAGCAAAACAAATCCAGAACTGAAACCACTTCAGAAGATCTCAAGAAAAAATATCCTGGGTACCCATAATGCTGGCAAGAGGCTTAGCAAGCTTATTAACTTTCTCTTGTTTGGAGCTTAAATCCTCCAGCGCTTGCTGTTGCACCAGAAAATATGCATCTGAATTCTGCAGGGACTTCCTCAGTCCTTCAGCTTCCTGTCGCAGCACATCTGATCAATGTCTTTCAACTTGAAGTTGAGACTCAAGAAGACGAACTGATTCAGGTAGCGAGTTCGAAGAGCTTGTGCCTGCAGTAGTGGCCAGTAACTCGAACACTACATCAAGACAGGACTTTTGGGTTCCCTCACTGTCGTCAAGATAGTTTTTATCAGCTTTCTTGGAGACCAACAGGGATGTCTCACTATCTTGAGCCTTATCTGCATTACTTCCTTTACCATTGGATAACGCAGTACTGTTCTCCAATATTTTGTCTGCATTCTAAAAGAGAAAAGCAGACACATCACATGTTTACCATGTTGTATATGAAACTCATTTTGGTAAATGAGTTCAGTAGTAAAGTGGACAGGATAACAACATGAAACAAACATATATCTATGTGCCATGGTCACTTTATGGTCTATATCATTCTAGTTTTTGTTGCCAAATCAAGATAGAGACACAGTTCAAATAATATTTGTTCAAGACAAAGCAGAATAGACAGAATATAAGTGTGGGTAACTATAGAGCAATAACAACACTTTTAATGTGCATGACATGAGAACATAACTGTTTATTCAATTGAAACTGAAATCAACATAGAGCGGGTTACAACAGCAAACCAGTTAAAGAAACAGGTTTAAAACATACCTGTTGCGCCATTGGAGTTTCAATTCCATCCTTCAAATTTGAAAATAGTTGGTATGAGTAAATACAGTAATGCAAGAGCAAAGGAGTATGAACCATAGCTACAGAACCTGACCTGAGAACAAATATTCTTCTCCTTTAAGCGTTGAGTTGGGATTCGGAGTGGTGGTCCTCATTCTTTGGGCACTGCAGTTCCCTTACTAACCGCTCGTGTTTGGGTGCTCTGTGGTCGAGACGGTGCTGTGTCAACTGGAACTTGGTTACTATCTGCCGGGGTTGGGGTTAGAAGGGGTGTAGCTGGTTCTCTGTCCAACTGGGTAGGGGTACAATCTGCAAGAGTCTGGGTTATGTGTGGTGGATCTGGTCCTTGGGAAAGTACAACCGTGGTTCTATCTGCATCAACTGGTAGCACTATCTTTTCTGAAGACCGCGTTGTTACTCCCTGAGATACTGCCATCACGCTCTCCAATTCAAATGGCTGATAAACAAGAAAAGTAATTGAAAGTATAGACATTGTATGATAGACAGGTGCAATGGATAGTGGGGAATGAAAGAGGGCATGAAATAAATCATATTTTTGTTGTCTAACCAAACAGGATAGCATGACACAATTTCACATATATGATGGCTAACTAAACAGGATAGCATGACACAATTTCACATTATGATGGCTAATTAAAAAAGATGGAAAGACATAGTTCAAAATATGAGACTATGTAAACAGGATGACATGAAATAACTATATAATGTGTTTATTAAATAGGTTGGCATGCCATAATTCACATAGATTCATGGATAGAATGCCATAATTCTAAATATGATGACTGTAAACACTAAACAGGATGAGATGATATAACTATATGATGTCTTTATTAAATGGGTTGCCATGCCATAATTCAGATAGATGATGTGTATGTACTATGTAAACATGATGGCATGACATAATTCAAATATATGATTTATATAGTAAGCAAGTAAGCAGATGGCAATCTATATATGATGTAAAAACTAAGCAATGCAAGACAACATGCATGACATGGGTAATATGACCCTGCCAAGTTTGAGCATAGACCTCAGGGGGGAAATAGGACTGGGCATAAGTCTCGGAATCCTCCTCTGAGGAGCTCTCTGTAGGCAGCAAGATGTCTGCTTCAGCAGGTAGCATTGTCTGCTCTGAATACCTTGTTTTCACTCCAGATACTTCCATCACCGCTTCAAATGGCTGATGCACAGGAAGAGTAGTTGAATATACAAACGTTGTCGACAAATGGAACACGTAATACAAGAAAATGATAGCATGATATAATTCACATACATGATGATTGGCTAAACAGCATGGCATTGCATAATTCACATATATAATGCCTTTGCAACAATATAGCATTGTATAATTCACATATATAATGTATTGCAACAAGATGGCAATGCATAATTCACATATATGGTAATTAGACACTGAACAGGTGGCATTCACACAAAGCATGCCTAAACTAATCAAATGGCATAGCAATGCGAGACACCATACGCACGATATGAGCAACATAACCCTACCAAGTTAGAGCATACACCTCGGGGGGAATAGGACTGGTCATCTATCTCTGAATCCTCCTCTGAGGAGCTATCCGTAACCAGCGACATATGCGCTTCGTCAGATAGCATAGTCTGCTCAGAAGACCTTGTTTTCACTCCAGAATTTGCCATCACCGTGTCAAATGGCTGATGCACACGAAGAGCAGTTGAATGTACTAACATTGTTGACGAATGTAATATGTAACGAAAAAAGGATGGCCTGATATAATTTACATATAAGATGACTGGCTAAGCAGGATGGCATTGCAAAATTCACATATATGATGCCTGGCTAAACGAGGTGGCGTTGCATAATTCACATAAACGATGAATAAACTAAACATATGGCATTCGCACAAAGGATATCTAAACTAAGCAGATGACATATTTGATGGATAAGGTAAGCAATGCAAGACACCATATGCATGATATAACCAACATCAGCATGCCAAGTTAGAGCGAAGACCTCAGGGCGTAAATAGGAGTTATCTTCTCCTTCTGAATCCCCCTCAGAATAGATATTTCCTCTCGATTACAATCCAAAATGCGTGGAGGGGGGCTGCCTTTGCGCCTACCATGGAGCGACGTCTGCATGAAATTATATTGCCACGCAAGGCTCGTCTCTTTTGCTCTACATGTTCAGTTCCATTGTTTACAATAACTGTCATGCATAGGAATAAAACATAGTGAGATTATGTAAGGAGTGCATGCAGAAATCCATAGTGATGGTAGCAACCTGTGGATAGACCCAAAACCAATAATAGCAGGCAGATAATGGCTTCAGTTAATAAATACAGATAATGGCTTCTTTACTGTTTGTTTCCCACCCAACATGAAACTCATAGTAGACACCGGAGATTAACCAGATAGTAGATAGATACTATTGATAGCGGCCCCGATATGTACCCCACAACCATTTAAAAACTCAAGTTTGACCATTAGTTTGGATCTGACTCAGAGTCTAATTGGTGAACAGGACGATAAAGTAGCATGTAATATTAAGCGATGCATAACGTAAGCAGACACGAAAGAGTGCGACCTCTCTTGTGGACCCGTGTAGTCCTCGAGGTCATCTGCTCGGTTGATGATGGTAATGCAGTTTTCATGGCTGCCAGTGGCGGGGAAGAAGATCTGAGGCGGCAAAAAACAGTCTGGAGGCCGGATCCGTGCTGTGCTAGACCCTTCTGTCATTGGAGCAGCTGAGCTGGGGTGGACGACGGCGCAGCAGGAGCGGGACAAATCACACAAGGTTTTCTTTGACAACTATCTGTAAGAGAAGTAATTCTGTAAGGGCTCATTTGAATTGGAGGATTCCAACAATGCAGGAATAGGAATGCACGTGCAAAACAGAGAATTTAAAAACACAGGATTTCTACCAATCTGGGTGTTTGATTCACAACAATTGGAAGATCACAAGATGCAAAGAAGCATGGTGAGATTAAGTCAAACCACAAGAAAATGTACGGTTATAATGCTATTATGCTACTATCTCTTAGTCTTGTGCTTCCGGAATAGGAATTTGAAAAGGAGGAGAATTGAAAATTAAAATTCCTATGTTTTTTATTTCAAGGAGACACTAAAGGAACAAATCCGTGTGCTCAGTGGACAATATATATAACATGTAGAGTAAAAAAGAGATGCAACAAGTGTACAACCTCTTTGGCGAAGCCATGTCGATCTCAGCGTGATTGGGTTGGCCAGTGAGGATGCTCCGGCTGACTTCGCTGTCGGAGGAGGGGAAGAAGATCTTAGGCGTCTGGAGATGGAGCCCGAGGTACTGCTCCACTGTGATGGAGGGTTTCGTTGTTGGAGCAGCTCCGGTGAGTTGTACGACGCCGAGGCTGAAGCAGGACAAGAGAGACAACGAACAACGTTAACCTGAGTGGAATTCTAATAGCATCTCCAATACATGACGTAAAATACATAACCATAAAGTGCTAGATGTAAAAATACATCAGCCGCTCATATCTGAACTTAACTGTCAAAACTGAACTTAACTGTCGAAACTGAACTTAACTGTCGAAACTGAACCAAACTGTCGAAACTGAATTTTGCTGTCGAAACTGAATTTTGTTGTCGAAACTGAATTTTGCTGTCGAAACTGAACGCACTAGCAAGGTGAGGCTACACGTTGGTCGACTGACTTTTTCATCTCTGGTCAGTTGATTTTGCAGCCGTTGGATACGAAATCAAGGGCCTGCGGTTTATCTTCAACCTCCACCCCCTTGAGCCGCCAGCCACCACCGGCCAAACAGCATCCCCCCGCCGCCCGCGGCCGGCGGTGCGCCGTCCCGCCCGCCCCGAAAACACTCCCCACTGTCGGTCCGCCGCCGCCCTGGCCATCCCTCTAGGCCCCCAGTGCCGAGCTTTTTCTCCGGCGATCCCCACGCCACCACCCCGCCAACGCCCCGCCACCGCCGGCGACCACCGCCCCCATCCTGAACCCTAAGATAGATAGTGGGGTACCTCTCCGGCGAGCCCCCCTCCCCTTTGCGGCTGGTTCTTCCTTCACCCCGGCGAGCCCACCCCTTGAAAATCGACTGACCCAAAAGTCGATTCAGTCAACTGAAGTGTAGCCAAATCGGAGCAGCATCGCAAGCAAGACCAACAGCGAGAGCAGCAGCGCGAGCAAGAGCAATAGCAAGAGCAGACCAGGCAGGGGACCGAGAGCAAGAGCAGAGCAGCAGCGCGAGCGAGAGCTAAAGCAGTAGCAGCTCCTACTGGTGTGGACGTCGCCGCCGAGGGAGCGACGCCGTGGAGGAAGTGGCCGGCGATGCCGCCGTGGATGGAGTCGCGCCGTGTCGGCTCGAGACCGAGCGTCGGCAACACCGTGAGATCGAATCAAGAAGAAAATGCGGCGATTAGTGTACAACCTCTTTGGTGGCGCCGATTAGGCCGCAGTTTCATCCGAGGAAACGGTGATGATGATGCTCTTTCGGTAGTGCAGGTGAAGACGGTGGTGTGGGAATGGAGGTGGCGCGAAAGACGAGGGGAACATCGGGGCAGCTCCTTGGAGGTGGAGGACGGGGTGGCTGAACCGGCGGGACGATGAGATCAAAGACGGATCCTCATCCGGTATGCTGGATGAGGGACGTCGAGGTGTTGCTGTGGACGACGTCGTCGAGGAAGAGGCTCCGGCTGGGTGGCAGACGGAGCAGGGTGTGGGGTTTCGTCGCGGGTTTTCGCGGCCTCGGTGTACGAATGGGTGGGCGGATGGGATGGCAGTGGGGAACCATGGCTTAGAGACGCGCTTGTCCGAAATGTGGGGTAAGTTACAAAAGTACCCCCCACCGATTTGAGGCGGTTCTTTCGGTTCAGGGGTACCACGGGCATTTCACGTATCGGGATTTCACAGGAGGTGGGAGTTTTCGCGCGTGTTGTAATTTCGGAATAGCAAGGCGCGGGTTGGGATGGAGGGAGTTGTCGGAGCACAACGAGACAAAGATATATCTTAAATACTTCGGGCTAACAAGGCGCGGGTTGAAATTTCCGGACAAGCCTAACATGTACTGTACCAAATCAATGCGCACTACAAATGTCATTCAAAACTTTGAATTCATGTTACGTTCAATTAAAATATTTCGCTACGTGTATAATGCATGCAACCTACTACTCAAATGAATGTTTTAGTGCATTCCAAACGTATATACTACCGCTTCAATATGAACTAAATTTGAATAAGATCTACAGTAGTGATTGTTGTGAAGTCAAAGCATTTGAATTTGTTTATCTGTTTTAATAAGATCTACAATCATCATTATTGTCAAGTTAAACCATCGTTTGTGTATTATCTTCACAGCACACCACATGATCAGTCTCGAGTTACATATGAACTATGTGTACTATATGAACTCGAACTAGATTTTTTGAATCCACTTTATTTTGATTTCAAATCACATTACATTTCTAGCTCTAGCTAGATCTTCATAATCTAAACCATGTCTCATATGTATAATGTTTTTATCACATTATGTATGGTGCCCCGCCCCCTACGCCTACAAGTATTTAGATGTGAGTTGCAAACACCACACATTACCACAAATTCAAATAAAATGTGAGAATGTTCGATATATAGTATTGTTTAGATTGCTCGATATTTAGTTGTAAGCTGCAAATGCCGCACATTATCACAAATTCAAATAAAATCTGAGATTGTTTGATGTATAGTATGGTTTAGATTGTTCGGCATTTAGCTGTGAGTTGCAAACGCCGTGCATTATCACATTATGGTATAACATGTGCACAACACGTGTATCACCGCTATATTCATGCATGCAATGTTTAAAACACTATGATCTCCTATTCAAATATATGAATCCGCTTTCATATCAAATTATGATCTTTGTTAGTCTCTTACACCCGCACAATCCTCTAACCTTTATAGCTACCACTAACTTTCTCTCGTGCATGCACACGCCCTCCTCGCCCTCCCCCTCCCTCGGCATTCTATCCACCGGGCACATTCATTTTTTTCTTTAGGTCGTTCTCCCAGAGTCTCCACAACTCCTTTCCGACACACACCGATCGATAAACCTCTCCAGCGATGCCTGCCTACAGCATACACACACAGCTTCAATCTCCTTCTTTATGTGTCCTTGCCTCGTGTCTCTCATATGGTCAGACACATGTGTAAACTCTCACCCCTCTTTTCATCGATCTCACAACTGCACACTCCTCCCCCTATCTAGCTAGCAGTTGGGCCTCTTGCACCACCTCCTAGCTCCATTCTCTCTGTCTATCCGTCTCGCTGGGCCTTATTTGCCTCTAACAAATGGACGTACACCGACCGATCTCTCACTATACGTATAGCCAGCTAGGTCCTTATAACTCGTTTTTACCCACACATCGATCGATCTACCTCATTAGTTGTGTCTCTCCCTTCCTCCGACAAACAACAATTGATCTACCGATCTAGTTAGGTTTTCTTACCAAACACATGGTTCCCCTTCATCATCCATGGATGCGTCCCGACAGATCTATCACGCATAGGCACACACAGAAACACATCCCCACTCTTATTGATAACATTGCAGTTCCACCCTCAGTTTGTCTAGTAGGCATCTCCCAACATCTCCAAGAAGCAAGTCCATCACCCATCCAGCACTCTACCCCTCTCCCTCCCTCTCCCTCCCTCTCTCTCTCCTCTCTCTTTCTGTCCCATCATATTTCCCGTCCTTCAGTTATGTATGGATGTCGACCGATCTCCCTCAAGACATAGCTGGGTCTCTCCTTCTCAACACATATACGAGTCGTTCTCCCTCTATAGTTAGGCCTCTGCCTACCCCTCCCCCCACCCCCTCCCCCCACACACACCGATA
>NC_041385.1:530546514-530591805 GCF_002162155.2 Triticum dicoccoides | reverse complement strand
GAACGCAGTTTGTATCTCTCACACACACCCACGTAGGTGGGGATGTGCATGAAGATAAGAGGTGCATGCACGGCGTACGTACTCCCGTCTCTTTCCCAACCACACCCGCGCGGGTACACGGTGGAGCTCATTTCTGTATGAAAAGGCAGCCCATGTGGTCATTTGGCACGTGTACTGGTTGTCCACTTGGTGGAGGGAGGATCGTCTACCACGGGTGAACAAACAAATTGCCACTTGACGCATTATGTTAAAACAAAAAAGAGGCAAACCATGTGGGGCCTACCTTAGAGGCAAGGCTCTATACACTGGAGTACTTTTAATGTGTCCCGTCAACTCGTAGAACGAGGAGAAGCTTGCTTAGTACGCCGTGTCCCCCGCCCACGGGCGCGGTGGCTCGCAGGATGAGGTGAAGCTTGCTCCTCCCTCGCCCATGCGCGCGGTGGCTCGCAGGAAGAGGAGAAAAATTTACTACTCCCTCCGTTTACTCCTCGTCCCTACTACCTTGGTTATAGAGATTATATCATATTGTTTGGAATATATATGTCCTTTAGTAGATTTCAATATGAACTACTAGTACATACTCCAAAAACTGATGTATATAGACGTATTTTAGAGTCTACATTCACTCATTTTGCTCCATATGTAGTAGCACTCTCCCTCGCCCCTCGACCCTCGCCCACGTGGTGGATGTGCAGCAATTCATTCGGTCTCGTATAGCCAGAATAATATATACTGCACTACCATTATTGCTCGACTTCCCGAAGAGGCGAAGAGCCAATCGCAAGGTTAATATTTTGGAGATGCCAAGCGCAAGGTTATAAGAGAACGAGTAGTAGGTGCCACGTCATGTATAAATAATTTTTTTCTTCAGTGGCATGTACGCAATATGATAGGTTCATATGGAGAGAAAAGGAAACCGCTCCACTATATACATAGTCCGGATGGGCCAGCCTACACGGTTGCTTGCTGGGGTTGCTCTCTTCACACTCTCTCGCACAAAACGACTGTGGCCACATCTCTAACATCCCAGTGGATCACGTCCGCTTGGGGAAGGGGTGGATGCTTAGTGTAGATGCGGTGGCCGTCACCGACGGCAAAAAACCCACTGTCAGCACATCCCGATCAGGGGTCCCCGCCGTCCTCTCTCACAAAGCCGGTGAGGTTGCCTTCGTCCCTTGCTCACTGCCGCGACGTGGGCAGTTGCCGCCTCCCGCCGCCCTCCTCAAGGTTGAGCTACGTCCCTCAAGTACAACTCCCTTTACAGCCGGCTTGCACCACTGCTCCAGCTGCCCACATCACTCCCTGTGGATATTTCTCTACTTCTTTGCCCCGCACATACCTTATACCTCTACTGGCTTCTACGTACTGTATTTGTGATGAGTTTATGTCTCATCAACTAGTCCTAGTAATCTTATTCTAATCACGCTTCTTCAATTTCTTTGCCACAGGGATGCTCATCTTGATTTGGTGAAACTGCACAAAATGATCCGATGGTCAAAAGGTTGCAAACTTCATTTATTAGGAAGCTCGAACGTTGCCAGCAAATTGAAACCTGGTCAGGGTTCACGGTTCAAGGGCTAGGGACTGCATGGATCGTTTTTTTCTTTAGCTGCCTCTGTTCCAAAACAAGTGTCAACTTTAGTAGTAGTACAACTTTGTACTAAAGTTTGCACAAAGTTGAGACACTTATTTTTGAACGGAGGGAGTACATATTTGCTATGATCTGTCGATCATTGAGATGCAATAGCATGCATATTAGTATGCTTTGTATTTGATGAAATGTTGCAACAGGCAACCTTGGACGCAAGATACATGTAACAGGAGCTGGAAGCTTCATAGCATTGTACAAATTTATCTCGCTGATAAATTACAGTACGTACTAGTATTATACTAGTACTTCCTCTGTTCCTAAATATAAGTCTTTGTAGAGATTTCACCATTAACCACATGCGGATGTATATAGATGCATTTTAAGTGTAGATTCATTCATTTTGTTCCGTATGTAGTTCACCTAGTGGAATCTCTACAAAGACTTATCTACTAGTAATAGCTAGCCCCCACTACTAGGAATTCTCTATCCTCTCCTTGAGCCACATCATCAAAATTGACATAGCCGTTAGATGAAGTAAATCAGTCATAATAGCCGTCTAATCTAGACGTTGAGAGGCTCCGCACTAAGCCACATGCAAGCATGCAGAAATACCATGGCACATGCATGTGAGTGGGTTTTAAATCACATAAACAAGTCTGCATGCAAGCATGCACCAGTAGCATGCATGTAAGTGAGCTTTTAAGTCCCATTAACATGTCAAAAAAAAATATAATCCCATTATGCAGTAGGAGTTGGCTGATTTTTTTCCTTACATGGGATGATCTAAATGATGATGGGAGTTTATTTAGTTTGGCTACCACATTTGTCATGCGGTTATAGATTGTTTTTTAGTTCTATGAAATCGATAATTTTGCGCAGAGAGATATACCGCTGTTCCGCGGCAACGAGCGGTAACTCATCTAGTAATATTTAGGAATGGAGGGAGTACTATGTAAAGAGTTAGGTCTCGCACGGTGATAATGTGAGGTGGGCCATGTAATCACTGAGCCTGCATGTTTTCACTGCTTTGCACTCCTCCGCTGTAAGAATGGAGAAAATTGTAATCTACTACCTCCTCTCGCCGAAAGCGTGGGACATCCAGCAGTCCTACCACCTCAGTAATAAAGACCAACGAGCCGTCAAATCACGTAGACCCAACAGTAAGTTGGACGGACGAAGCAACCATCACTCTTGCGCCAGTGAGAGGTCACGTCCTCTCTACCCGGGCATGAATGCGGCACCGATTCTTTGGAGCGGCGCTGACTGTTTCGGGCGAGAAGTGCGCGCGGGCGATGGAGGGGTGTCGATGTCAAAACCGGCGGATCTCGGGTAGGGGGTCCCGAACTGTGCGTCTAGGCGGATGGTAACAAGAGACAAGGGACACGATATTTTTACCCAGGTTCGGGCCCTCTCGATGGAGGTAAAACCCTACTCGTGCTTGATTGATATTGATGATATGGGTAGTACAAGAGTGGATCTACCACGAGATCAAGGAGGCTAAACCCTAGAAGCTAGCCTATGGTATGATTGTTGTTCTGTCCTATGGACCAAAACCCTCCGGTTTATATCGACACCGGAGAGGGCTAGGGTTACACAGAGTCGGTAACAATGGTAGGAGATGTACATATCCGTATCGCCAAGCTTGCCTTCCACGCCAAGGAAAGTCCCATCCGGACACGGGACGGAGTCTTCAATCTTGTATCTTCATAGTCTTGGAGTCCGGCCGATGATGATAGTTCGGCTATCCAGACACCCCCTAGTCCAGGACTTCCTCAGTAGCCCCCGAACCAGGCTTCAATGACGATGAGTCCGGCGCGTATATTGTCTTCGGCGTTGCAAGGCGGGTTCTCCTCCCAATTCCATGTGCTCACCGAATAGTGTCCGGCTTTCTTATAAATGTTGCGCTCCTTGGCTTCCACGTCCAATAATGTCCCTCTTCCACGTGTCGTATGAACGCGAAAAGCCAGGGTATTTTTACGTTTTACCCCCTAGCTGCGCAAATAAGCTGCCTATAAGAGGAGCAAGGATCTAGATCCGAATCACACCATCCCCCTTCCGCGAGTACTCATCGAAGTGCCTCTGACAAAAATCCACTCCATCATGGACAGTCGACGCGGCTCCTCCTCTCGCGCTCCCAGCCCTCAGCCCGGAGATTGGAGGAGATGTTCAGTCCCGCATAGCGAGTTAGTGACGCTCCAAGCCGAGGGATACCTTCCCCCAGCCTTCATGGTTCCGGTTCGAGCCAGACTGGCCACCTACAAGGGTGGGAAGCAGGCGGAGAGCGTCCCCAATCCCTCCAAAGGAGAGCGGGTATGCTTCGTTCCTTATCTAATAAGGGGACTCGGATTTCCCATACATCCGTTCCTCCGGGGGCTCCTGGAGTTCTACGGACTCCAGCTTCACCACCTTACACCTGCTTCCCTCTTGCACATCGCGGGCTTTATAGCCATTTGCGAGCTGTTCTTGGGCATCGAGCCCCATTTTGCGCTGTGGAAGAGATTGTTTTGCCTCGTACCCCGTTCTCATGAGGGGTCGATATATCAAGTGGGCGGAGCCGAAATATGGCGCATCGCCGGGACCGGATATCTATCCGGAACCCCGAAGAAGGCATCCGAAGACTGGCCTTCAGAATGGTTTTATATGGAACACGCCCTGCTGCCGGACCCAGTTCAGATCGGCCTCCCGGAGTTCAGCAATGCTCCTCTGAAGAAACGCCTGAGTTGGCGCCCGCGGAGCCCTCAACGGGAAGATGATAGGAGTGTCCAATATCTGATGGGCCGGATAAGGTTACTGGACCATTCCGGATTGACCATGATTGGAGTCATGGCCACGTGCATTATGCGAGGGGTGCAGCCGCTCCAATATAGGGGCCACCCCATGTGGGATTTCAACGGGGAGAATGACGCCACCCGTCATGGCCGCAAGGGGCCGGGATCGGCTGCCGATCTGGTGAAGATCCTGTCCGTCTTGTACAAGGGGGAGAAGGAGGAATTCCTCTGCATGAGTCCATTGAATGGATTCTCCATGAATAACCCTCGAAGTTAGGTAAGCGGATGTTTATTTATCCGATCCGTATTCCCACAGTTAAGTGTCGCACTTCGTGATTTCGACGCAGGAGCTGCGCCGGGACGTAGAGGGCATTCACAGCCCGACTCCACAGCCCGAGGATCCGGGACGATCCCTTGATCCGGCCTCCGAAGAGGATCCGTACATAGAGGTGGAGCTGATCGATGGGGTGTTCCACCAACTTAGCATGGACAATGCTTTAGTCGCCATTATGGCCGACTACCCCGGTTTATCTCCGGCTTCCTAGGTAACTGTGACCGGAGCCCTGACATCATTACTTTATCCGTGCTTATTTCTGACAACCGTGTACCAATGGTGCTCCGCAGGAGGTGCCTTCAGGGCGGGAAGCCGAACCCACGGCGGCTGACCATCAAGGGTCAGTTCGGCCCAACAGGCGGAAAAGGAGTGCAGCGCGAATCGAAACGTCGCCGCAACGGTATGACACACCGCCATGTTTAAAGGAAAAGATTCCTAGGAGGTATATTAATGCTCATGATTTTTCCAGGAGAAAGAGCGCTCGCCAGACTGCGCCCGGAGAGGTTGCCAACCAAACCTCCGCCAGCCAGGCTCCGACGCCTGGTCCGGAGGCGGAGGCGAATACAAGGCGTGAGTCGGATGCTCCTCCAACGGAGGATGCCGACAGGCTGTCCGCCACCAGGTCTGAGGTGGAGAGCGCCATGAATCACAGGCGCCGCCGGACAGTTCTTCGTGACGCGTGTTTCTCCCCGGAGGCGTTGAATGCCTTCAATGCGGGGGACGCGCACCTCCGTGCCGCTCAAGATGGTTTAACCAGAGCCACGGAGCAGTATGTGAAAGACGTACGAGTAAGGAATTTTAATAGTTATATATGCCAGTAGCCCCCGAGACATAAAGTAGTTAGAGTAACTGATTTAAGGATCATTTTACATGAAGGGTCTTACGGAGAAGAATACCCACCTATCCCAGGAGCTTCAAGAGTGCAAGGCCCAACTTGAGGCCACACTAGCCGCCTCAGGGGGAGCCACAGAGACCCCCTCTGGTAATACATACTTCAAAAAGATAAGTAGTTTATGAAGTGCGGTGTGTGTGTAAGTCTGACAATAATATTGCAGAGGGTGCCGGATTGGATCCGGACAAGCAACATCTGCTGCGCCAGCTGAAGGCCGGCGAGAAGGTGCTTATGAGGGTGCAGCAGGAGAGGAACAAACTCCAAGATGCCAACACCCAGCTAGGCAAAGAAGTAAAAGATGCTCGGGTCCAGCTGTCTGACTCCGTAAAGGAGAATCGGCGGCTTTGTCGTGGCATCTACAGTAAGTGCTTGAGCAAACTCTTTTGAAAAGAAGAGTTCGGCGAGGAAGTCGATTGACAGGACCTGTGGAGGAAATGCCCGGTTCAACGGGTGACCAACTTCCCGAACTGCTGCAACTGCACGAACGTGTTCGGCAGGCGATGAGTGGCGTCGCCCAGGCCTTATGGCCGTCCGTCTCCCTACCCGAGGGTCTTGGAGGGCTTGCGGAGAAGCTTCAGGGAGCACGACAGCGCTTCCGTCTGTGGAAGATATCGGCCTGCCGTCAAGGCGCCATGGAGGCCTGGGCCATGGTGAAGATGCGGTACACGAAGGCGGATCCGAACCACATGGCCGAGGTCGGACCTGTGGGGCCCGATGGGAAGGAGATCCCTGTGAGCTTAATGTACGGCCAAGTAGAGTTGGCCGCTAAGTATTCCCAACGGGACTGTAAATTAGACAGCCTATTAGACGGGATTGAAGAGGAGTACAATCAGTCAATTTGACGATGTATTTTTAAGTGACATGTATAATGCCTTCTAGCCGGATTGTAGATCGTTTGTCTTTGCGGACCTTTTCGCTTCAACCTCAGGACCCAACAGTCCGGAGTGTGTCCGAATACCCTCACGGTTATATAAAAACCGGGGCATGCATGGAGACCAGGCGTACGGGTCATTAGTGCTTTATCAGACAAGTGCCCAGCTAGTTATGTTATATTACATGGTTAGTAAGAAACATCTTCCAGGGAGAATAGTTCCGTTAGGGGTTCCTTTCCCTGGGAGGCATGCCCTAAAGTGCATGTCCGGACTGCGAAAAGAGCAGAAAAGCATCTAGGGGCAGATAAATAAATAAGTAAGAAATCATCTTTCAAGTCACTGACCGAATATTCCCTTAAGAACGCTAGCTTTCGGCTTCACCCAATCTGAGGTACACATCCGGCTGACCCGGCAGTAACAATCGTAGAGGTGCTCCCTTTACCTCCTAGTTGAACAATCGGGAACGTAGGGGTAAGCACAGGAGCCAGGCAACCCAGCTTGGCCAAAACTTAAGTCATATCGATGCATATAATGGTGAATAAAAGGTACATGCGGAAGTTTGACACATGTGTGGGGCATGAAGCCCGTATAAATAAGCTTCTATTAAAGAAGCCCCCAGGTATAATGAGTGCGGATAGCACGTCAAGTGTGTGTGAACAATGCGCAGATCAGCCCTCAAAGGCTCTACGAAAAAGGGAGGGGAAAAAGAGAGAAACAGAAGGCAACTAAAGTATAAAATGTGGATGGAGGAAGGAGACGAACTCTGAATCCGACGCTAGGCGTAGAATCTTCGGAGGCGGGCTGCGTTCCATGGGTTTGGCTCGAGTTGGTTGTCCGATGCGTTTCGCAGACGGTATGCTCCGCCGGTCAGGACTTGGTCGATGATGAAGGAACCTTCCCATTTGGGCTTGAGTTTGTCCTTTTTCTTGTCCGGCAGGCGTAGAACTAGTTCGCCAACATTGTAAGTTTTGGCCCGTACTTCTCTGCTTTGATATCTTTGAGCCTGCTGCTGATAGAATGCGGAACGAGCTTTCGCCACATCACGCTCCTCTTCTAAGGCGTCCAAACTGTCTTGCCGATACAACTCGGCCTCTCTTTCTTCATACATGCGCACGCGAGGTGAGTCATGAATTATATCGCAGGGCAAAACTGCCTCTGCTCCGTATACCATAAAAAATGGTGTGAATCCGGTAGTACGGTTTGGCGTGGTCCGCAGCCCCCAGAGTACGGAGTCGAGCTCCTCTACCCAGTGCGTGTTAGATTCCGTGAGGGACCACACTAACCTGGGTTTGATGCCGCTCATGATTAGACCATTTGCTCATTCGACTTGGCCGTTAGTTTGAGGGTGATAGACTGAAGCGTAGTCGAGCTTGATGCCCATATTTTTGCACCAGAGTTTAACCTCGTCGGCCGTGAAGTTCGTGCCGTTATCAGTGATGATGCTGTGGGAGACGCCATAACGGTGTACTACCCCAGATATGAAGTCTATCACAGGTCCAGACTCGGCCGTTTTAACTGGCTTGGCCTCTATCCATTTGGTGAATTTGTCCACCATGACCAATAGGTATTTTTGCTTGTGGGATCCCCCTTTAAGGGGTCCAACCATGTCAAGCCCCCAGACCCCGACCAACCAGGTGATGGGTATAGTTTTGAGGGCGGTAGGTGGCATGTGGCTCTGATTAGCAAAGAGCTGGCAACCGGTGCATCGTTGGACTAAGTCCTGAGCATCTGCCTGGGCTGTCGGCCAATAAAATCATGTACGGAAGGCCTTGCCTACAAGGGCCCGGGCTGTGGCGTGGTGCCCGCCGAGTCCGGTGGGAATTTCAGCCAGAATATTTCGCCCTTCCTCTTCGGAGATGCACCTTTGAAGGACTCCGGTTGTGCTTTTCTTATAAAGCTCTCCCTCGTGGACCTTGTAGGCTTTAGATCGCCGTACTATGCAGCGGGCCTCATTTTGGTCTTCGGGGAGTTCCTGCCTGATTAAGTAGGCTAGGAATGGTTCCGTCCACGGGGCAATGACTGCCATTATTTCGTGGGCTGAATGTGTTATTTCATTGGCTGAGCCACTGATTGTGTCAGAATGTTCAGTGTTGGGCGGTGCGGTTGGTTCCGGATTGTTGTTTCCAGACTCCTCTTCCCATACTTCAGATGGCTTAAAGAGCCGCTCCAGGAAGATGTTTGGAGGGACGGCGTCGCGCCTTGCGCCGATGCGTGCCAACACGTCGGCCGCCTGGTTATTATCCCGGGCTACATGGTGGAATTCGAGTCCTTCGAACCGAGCTGACATTTTTAAGACGGCGTTACGGTAGGCTGCCATTTTCGGATCCTTGGCATCAAAGTCTCCATTTACTTGGGATATTGCAAGGTTTGAATCCGCGCGGACCTCTAGGCGTTCAATGCCCATGGAGATTACCATCCGGAGACCATGTAGAAGGGCTTCGTATTCGGCTGCGTTGTTGGAGTCCGTGTACATTATTTGAAGTATGTATTGGACTGTGTCTCCGGTTGGGGACGTCAAGACGACGCCAGCCCCCAAGCCGGCCAACATTTTAGAGCCGTTGAAGTGCATGATCCAATTGGAGTATGCGTCGTACTCTTTAGGGAGTCCGGCTTCAGTCCATTAAGCGATGAAGTCAGCCAAAACTTGCGACTTTAAAGCTCGCCGTGGTTTGTAGGTTATGTCGAATGGTAAGAGCTCAATGGCCCATTTTGCAATCCTGCCGGTCGCGTCGCGGTTGTTTATAATGTTGTTGAGAGGTACTTCAGAGGCCACTGTTATCGAACACTCTTGAAAGTAGTGTCGCAGCTTCCGGGATGCCATGAACACCGCGTACGCTATCTTTTGATAATGTGGATACCGGGACTTGCATGGAGTTAAGACAATGGATACGTAGTACACTGGTTTTTGAAGAGGGAATTTGTGTCCTTCTGTTTCTCGTTCGACGACGAGCACCGCGCTTACAACTTGATGTGTTGTCGCGATATATAATAACATTGGTTCGCCCAAGTTGGGCGCGGCCAGGACCGGATTTGTTGTCAATATGGTTTTTATTTCTTCGAGTCCGGCCGTGGCAGCGTCCATCCACTCGAAGTGTTCGGTGCGCCGGAGGAGGCGATAAAGGGGCAACGCCTTTTCTCCCAAGCGGGAGATGAAGCGGCTTAAAGCTGCCACGCATCCAGTCAATTTTTGTATCTGTTTGAGATCTTTTGGGATATCCAACTATGACAGAGCTCGGATCTTGGCTGGGTTTGCTTCGATTCCTCTACCGGATACAATGAAGCCCAAGAGCTTTCCGGCTGGTACACCGAAAACGCATTTTTCCGGGTTGAGCTTAATGTCATATGCTCGGAGGTTGTCAAATGTGAGCCTCAAATCGTCTACTAGAGTTCCGACGTGTTTGTTCTTGATGACCACATCGTCTATGTATGCCTCCACTGTTTTGCCGATCTGGGTTGCCAGACATGTCTGAATCATGCGCTGATATGTTGCGCTGGCATTCTTGAGCCCGAAGGGCATTGTGTTGAAGCAGAATGGTCCATATGGAGTAATAAATGCCGTTGCGGCTTGGTCTGTCTCCGCCATCTTGATTTGGTGGTATCCGGAGTATGCGTCGAGGAAGCACAATGAATCGTGCCCTGCGGTAGCATCAATGATTTGATCGATGCGGGGAAGGGGGAAAGGATCCTTTGGGCAGGCCTTGTTAAGGTCTTTAAAATCGACACACAGGCGCCAGGATTTGTCCTTTTTTGGTACCATTACCAGGTTCGCTAGCCAGTCCGGATGTTTTATGTCTCTGATGAATCTGGCTTCTAATAGTTTGGCTAGCTCCTCTCCCATTGCCTGTCTTATGGGTTCGGAAAATCGCCGAAGAGCCTGTTTGACTGGCTTGAATCCTTTTAGGATGTTTAGGCTGTGTTCTGCCAACCTGCATGGGATTCCTGGCATATCTGAAGGGTGCCAGGCAAAGATGTCCCAATTTTCCCGAAGGAATTCTCGTAGTGTGGCGTCTACATCAGGGTTTAATTGTGCCCCAATGGAGGCCGTCTTTGTGGGGTCCGTTGGATGGACTTGGAATTTGACTATTTCGTCCGCTTGTTTAAAAGAGGTGGACTTGGATCTCTTATCGAGTATCACATCGTCCCTGTTCACCGTGGAGCGCAGCGCAGTGAGTTCTTCTGCTGCTAGGGCTTCGGATAGTGCCTCTAGGGCTAGTGCGGCTGTCTTATTTTCAGTGCGGAGTGCTATGTCCGGATCACTGACAAGAGTGATGGTTCCATTGGGCCCGGGCATTTTAAGCTTCATGTACCCATAATGGGGTATAGCTTGAAAAGTTGTGAATGCCTCTCGCCCTAATAAAGCGTGATATCCGCTGCTGAACGGGGCCACTTGGAACATGACCTCCTCGGACCTGTAGTTGTCCGGCGAGCCGAACACCACATCTAGTGTAATTTTTCCTGTGCAGCGTGCTTCCCGACTAGGGATTATTCCTCTAAAGGTTGTGTTGCTTCGCTCAATGCGGCTCCAGTCTATTTCCATTTTTTGAAGGGTTTCCTCGTAGATGAGGTTTAATCCGCTGCCTCCATCCATGAGTACCTTGGTAAGACGAAAGCTGTCCACTATTGGACCGAGGACCAATGCGGCTGGTGCTCGGGCTGTTCGGAATTTGGGTTCATCGCTGGGATTGAAGGTGATAGCCGTGTCGCTCCATGGATTTGTTGTTGCTACTTGGTAGACTTCGGCGAGGCTGCGGATTGTTTGTTTCCGCATATTATTTGATGTGAAAGTCTCGAAGACTGTTAATACCGTACTGGTACTGTTGGGCTGGTTCTCCGGGGCTAGAAGCTCTTCGCCACTTCTGGCCACCTGCTGTAGTATCCAACATGCTCGAAGGCTATGTGTTGGAGTGGCGCCCTCTGTACTATGGATTTTACAGGGCCCGCTGAGCCATCCCTCCAGTACGGTTCCGTGCCCTGTAGGGGGTTTTGCTTTTTGGTTTTTGTCCCAGGTCCCTGAGCATGATGCACCCTTTTGTTTCGGACTAGGGTTGTGTTCGGAGCCGGAATGTCCCAAAACTTAGTTTCGGTTTTCCAGGCACTCTCCATTGCACAGTACTTTCGTACTATGGATGCCAGGTCGGAGAAGCTTGTGATTTTGCGACGGCTTATGGCGTTCATAATTCCCTTGTCCGTGCAATTATTGCAAAAAATTGTGATTGCGCTTTTCTCACGGCAGTCCTTTATCCTGTCCATAACCAGGAGGAATCTGGCCCAGTAATGATGTACTGTTTCATTGGGCTCTTGCCAGATTTGAGATAGATCGCTTGTGTTTGGGTGGGCGGGTGGAATTAAGTTCGGGACCCCGCCCAGTCTGAGGCTCAAGGGCCGAAAAGTTTCCGAATCCGGAAGCTTGGATTGCTGGATGTTGTCCAACGAATCTGGTCCGCTGCCTGACTTTAGGTTCAGTATTTGATTGGCATCCGTCCCTCCGCGGGGATCCGGCATGGAGGGATCAGGAATCCGGACATAACTGGTCTTTAATATAGAAGAAGAGTCGCCGCGTTGTTCCTCCACCACAGCAACGTGGTGGGTAGCCCGGGGAGAGTTGATCTCTCTCAGATCGGTTTTAAGCCCAATCTGATCATAGTCTATAGCGACTCCCAGGGCGGCGATGCGATCCAAGAGCTCGTTTACGGAGGAGAGCTCCATCGGATCTAGCAGCTCGGCAAATTCCGAGTTGACGTGAAGATCACTTTTGATGACCCGAGAGGTCATCGTCGAAGCGGCGGCCGAACAGGCGGTCATAAGAAAACCACCTAGCCGGATAGTTTGGCCGGCGGCCAAAGCTCGTTTGGCAATGGTACCGTCTTTAAAGACAGGAAGAGGCATCCTTCCTGATCATGACGGCACAGAGGAACTCTCAATGAAAGCACCAATGTCGTGTCAAAACCGGCGGATCTCCGGTAGGGGGTCCCGAACTATGCGTCTAGGCGGATGGTAACAGGAGACAAGCGACACAATGTTTTTACACAGGTTCGGGCCCTCTCGATGGAGGTAAAACCCTACTCCTGCTTGATTGATATTGATGATATGGGTAGTACAAGAGTGGATCTACCACGAGATCAAGGAGGCTAAACCCTAGAAGCTAGCCTATGGTATGATTGTTGTTCTGTCCTATGGACCAAAAACCCTCCAGTTTATATAGACATCGGAGAGGGCTAGGGTTACACAGAGTCGGTTACAATGGTAGGAGATCTACATATCCGTATCGCCAAGCTTGCCTTCCACGCCAAGGAAAGTCCCATCCGGACACGGGACGAAGTCTTCAATCTTGTATATTCATAGTCTTGGAGTCCAGTCGATGATGATAGTTCGGCTATCCGGACACCCCCTTGTCCAGGACTCCCTCAAGGGGCTTTGGGTGGGCCAGGCTGGTCAGGAGCGGGCGTGGCAGTTGTCCGCATGTCCCTACCGGACACACCCAGAAACGAGAGGATGCACCGACTCTCGCGGCTAAAATCGTACACTACACACCATATCTCTGTAGGAGTAGGTCGATCTGTCGCACTCTCTAACACACACATGTTGTTAAACACACACACACACACACACACACACACGCACCTTGGTCCCGTTGCACCTTCTAACGTGACTTATTACACCTAGACGGAGGGAGTAGTAAGTATACGAGATACGGTGGCACACTGACTTAAGTTGAATACAAGTGCCCAAAATTTGTGTGCATGTTATAATAAGGATTCACTTAAAATAGTACGTGAGCGAACAGAGGGATCAATTGGACAGTGTTCCCGAGTAGTAGCGAGATGTGTGAGGTAGTAAGATACACCGCTAGCGCTTTTAATTTTTCTTATTAATTTGTTTGTTTCACCCTCTGACTGGTGGGACCCAACGTATTACGTGGAGAGAGGTAAGGCGACTAAGGCTGCATTATTTCTGCACCACTTTGGATAGTCTTACCACCAAAGCCACATGACACGATTATGATTGAAATCCTAATGACTTCCACACACACAAAAAAAACACGGCATGCCTGTCACACGAATGCAGGAATGTATAAAAGGTTATTTTCCTCTCGTTGAACATAACGGGAGGGTTGTGTAGCTGGTTAGCCTGTTCGCTCATCAAACTTGAGGTCTCGGGTTCGATAACTACACTTGAGCATAATTTTTGCCAGGAGGATTCTTTGACTGGTCAAAATGTTTTCTAGGGTTTGCACGCTTCACACTCTCTCTCCAGTATATATATACACGCTGGAGCCTCAACGCTTGTAGTTTCTCTCTTCACAATCTCTCGCCCTCTCCCGCTCGAGCCTCAGCGCTTGTAGTTGCTCTCTTCACACTCTCTCGCCCTCTTTAGATCTAAACAAGACATCGTTGGCCTCTCTCTCCCCTCACTGCTGCTCAAAGAGCCGGCAGGATCCGTCCGCCGGGAAGGGAAGGAGGCTTAACGCCGTCGCCGTCAGCGAGGGAGGGAATCCACTATCGGCGCTGTTGTTCAGTTTCCACCCAGCGGCGGCGCAGGAGGGCCTCTGACCCCTTCTTCTTCGCCGTCGTCCCGTCGCTCACCGAACCACGCCCCAAGAACCTTAAGGTATATTTTAATTACTCCACATGCATTGGTCTAGCTGCATGTATACCATGAATCTAGGACGTGGTTCAAAGAGGAAAATAGTGGGGGAAAGTAGTGGGAAAAGAGGAAATGAAGGGGGAAAGTTGTATAGCATGAATCTAGGACGTGGTTCGAAGAGGAAAGCAATGGGGGAAAGTAGTGGGGAAAGTTGTATCGCATAAATCTAGGACGTGGTTCAAAGAGGAAAGGAAGGGGTGAAAGTACTAGTTCAAAAAGGAAAGGAAGGGACATGGCTGTAGAGTTTGAGCAGGACTAGATTTGCTACGCTCACATAGGGAAAGGGTCTAAAGATAACAAAACTGGGACCAACACAAATATGCTCCTTGGTTGTTTGTTCTTTGTTGCAACAGACTGTGCATGACCACAGTACATCGGTAGATGCACATGGTGCTGGTGCGTCCACTGCCCCGTGCAACTCATTAGCTGTTGTTAATCTATGGCCCTGTTTGGTTAAAAACTCCCTAGTTCCTACCTGCTTGGTTCCAGGGACTAAACATGGACTATAGGTTATTAAATGACATGATAAAAGACCATGCTACCCCTAGTAATGAACTAATAGAAACAAGGTGCGATGCGTGGCAGGGGCAACTGTTGGAAAAAGTCCCAAAAAGACTCCCTCGGGGTTTTCTTTCTTTAGTCCCAAATGCCCACTTTTAGTCCCGAAAAGTCCCTCCTGTTTGGTTTAGATGTGACTGACACGGAGTTTTTTTAGTCCCTACACCAAAATGTCCCTGTAAACAAACACCCTCTAATAACGCCACTGGAAAATTGATGCAATGCCACAGTTAAAAGAAAATTACATGTTTAACGAATTTTATTGTTAATATAATCTCTATGTTAATATTAATCAATGCCACCGTTTGAGAAATGCTACTGTCTTGCTTTCTTTCCCATTTAGATAAGGTAGATGCTTCTTTTTGTTGGCTTCTGTGTCATCCACCATTATTGACCACTAATTGTTTCCTTTGCACCTCTGTGTAAACAGGGTTATCTACTTCACCTCTTTGCCATTGTGACCTTTTGTTGCACTGCACAAAACACTTTTGTTTTAAGAGTGTTTTGTGCAGTTCAACCAAAATGTCACACCGACAACGTTGCTTGATTGCTTGATCTTAGTGGAACTGCACAAGAGGAGATCTTACTTCCTATCCGTTAAGGCGAATTTGGTTCAGATCTTCTTCTTGTGAGTTGTTTGAATTCCGCATCATGAGAGGTCAGTACTAGCCTTCTTTCACATGATTCTGCAGTGTGCTTTCATATGTTGTGCTACTTGTACGATAATGTTGCTTGATTTTAGTGAACTGCACAAATGGAGACAAGACTTCCAATCTGTATGTGCACCGTAATATCCCATTCAGGTAAGATAATGATATTTCACAACTGCTGGCATGTATTTTCCCACTTTCATCAGAAAATTAAGTTTAGTACTATACTTGTGCTCCCTAATTGACATGCCAAATCTTACATTGAAGGCGAAGCTTGTCTGTTATTGAACCAAGTGATGAAGGGGAAGAACAAGTGGAAGAAAAACAAAAATCAACTCCCGGTGCTGTAATGAAGCACTGGAACTGTGATGACACAAGTAATGATATATTTTTGCATCTTAATTTATTGCTATGGCTGGAACGAGCAATTGTTTTGCCACTGATTTGATGCCATACGTAATTATATCTACTTGTGCAAACAGGGATCTTCTTTGAAGATACCATATATTTTAGTGGAACTGCACAAGAAGATGTTGGAAACATTAAACTAATCGAGGAGTATATAGTAAGCATGGCCACCCCCGTAGATAGCAACAGATGGTTCCCAAGAAGTGCTTCATCTGTATGCTCTACACAATAAGCCTCCTGACAAATGTTGGTACTCACCCACTGATTTCATCCATATGATTGAACTTTGTCATCTCTATTGGTGTTGTGCTACTGTTTAGATACTGTCATGAAAAAGTGGTATTGTCCTTGAGAAGTGCTTTATTTGTGCTATTTTAAATATTTCCTTTCAATTTTTTCGAGCAAACAAGGATCATCTTCCTCTAAAGAAGAATATGGAGTACGTGAAGTGACTAGTCCCGATTATGCCAGGATGAAGAAGCCCTGTCTATCTTCTCATCAGAAGGAGCAGTTGAAGGATAGTTACATTACTCTCCACAAGACCAAACTAACTTCAGCTCAGAAGGACTGACAAATCTCCATTTTTTTGCTGTGATGCGCGAGTACAATGTTGTTCTAGGATTCTTTCTGGGGAGTTCCATTTTTCTAAAAGTGTGCTCTACATGGATCATGTATGTGCCTGTTGAAACTGTCAATTCATAGTACAGTTTGCTTTATACTAATCACTTTTTTGTATTTGTGCAAACAGGGGTGCTCAACTTGATTTCAACGGGAACTGCACAAAATGTTCATGAATACATCAAATCATTCATTTCCACCACAAGAAAGGAGGTTCCCATAAGTTCAAGGCGTTGCAACATATAAGGGCGAAATCATACAAGCTACGCGTGAATTTGGTTGATTTTGGTGGAACTGCACAAAAAGAACGGCTGGTTTATTTAGCACGAGGTGCCATGTCAATGTTCGAACTGATGGCAAACCCTGCCCATTCGCCAATCGTAGGCATTTGATATTTTGGAATGGGACAACCTTGTCAAATTTTGCTCATTGATTTTAGCAAGATATGTGTTTGATATTTTCGGGACGCCCTTTGCTGTCAGCAGCGGCGATCAATTTTTTCTTTATTCTTTAGTTGTGAAGTAAATATTGCCTCTGACATGTGAGTCGCTGAGATGCATAATCATCGATTGTTTTGAATGTTCTCCATGAATTGCCAGGCCTGTGTGTTTGATTGCAATGTACAGAAACGCTAAAAAGCTGCTCAAACTCTTTGTACTCCTTCTGTTCCTTTTTACTTCGCACATTGTGAAAGTGCATAATTTTTTGTATAAGATAGGTTAAAGTAGAGATACTTTGACTGCAGACAAAACTTGTATGCAGACTAGAAAGGACCGGAGGGAGTACATGTGAAACTGCTGCAAACGTGGTGATCACCCTGGGAATAACGCTAGTACGTATTGTTTTGCATGTTCATCCAATGCCAGTGATATAGGAATTCGAACTAATCGAAATAAATTCATTCATACATGGTCGGATTTCATTACATTTCATACATTCATCAACTAAAAAGTGGTGTTTGTGGCCGCATGCATCTCCTAGATGCAGAGGCCTGGGGTCATCCTCCTTTTCAAAAAAAACTAAAAAGGCGTGCGCTGGAGGTATAACTAATTAACCGAAGCTACCCACCTGTGTCCCGCTGAGCCGAACAGAAGCTTCAGTGACTTAACTGCAGGTGCAGTTGCGTAACTGACATGTGGCCTGTTGGGCCCACGTGTCAGTCAGCCAACTGCACCAGCAGTTAAGTAGAAGCAGCGTTCTTCTCCAGCGCAGCTCTCGACTCCACGTCGCCGCCAAGAAGCTAACCGCCCGTCAATGGTCAACCCGCCTAGCTTGGCTTCAACCGGAGGGTAGCAGCGGTGGCCTTACTTGGACCCGAGCGGCGGCGACCTACCGTGTTCTACTCTTCCTCGTTTTCTGTGTGGCGCGGCCTCATTGGCAGTGGGGCGGGGCCTCGGCGGAGCCGGCGATGTCCTCTGTCTCGTTGCTGGCGGGCGGCGCCTCAGCGGAGCGGTGGAAATCCTCCCCCACGTTGCTGGCAGGGTGGGGCCTCGGCTGAGCCGACGATGTCCTCTGCCTCGTTGTTGGCGGGGCGGGGCCTCGGCGGAGCCGGCGGTGTCCTCTGCCTCATTGTTGGCGCGCGGGGCCTCGGCGGAGCAGGGCATCGTCGACGCCAGCGGAGCGGGGACTCGTCGGAGCCGGCATTGTCCTCTGCCTCGTCCTCGGTCTCGCTAAACAGCGCCTCGCCCGCTTCATCGCCCTCTTTTCTAGCCTATTTGTAGGCGGCCGCAGCCTCCGCCACCCACATGCGGTACCGCCAGCGCTCGAGGCAGCCCTTACGGGCGGAGCGGTACGAGTCGAGCAGCGCCTCCTGCTCCGCCCGCTCCGCGGCGATCTGCTCCTCCACCTGCAGGTGCTCCTGGAGGAGATGGTGGATGTAGGCGGCGTCGGCTTGGGCCTCCCGGAACTGCTCCTCATGCATCTGCCTCACCCTCTCCATATATTGGGCACGGGCCTCACCGATGGTCATGGTGCAATGCACCGGCGAGGATGGCGTGGAGGAGGGGGTTGGCGCCGGATCATCGACTACCATGTTCTCCATTGGGACGTTGTCGTCCTCCGGCTGCCTGCCGGCCAGCCGGACGGCAGCAATGGCTGCCATTTCCTTGTGGTTCGTCGTCCGCCCCTCCCGAAGAGCGCTGGAGCGTGAGGAAGCCATGGTGGGCAATAGTGGTGTGGACAGGAGAAAGGGAACAGATGCGGATGACTGCGGCTATGGCCGGCGCAGCAGTCTATATAGTAATGGTGGGTGGGCGGAGGGACGGACGTGTGGCACCGGAGTAGCCGCCTCGGCAGCCGCGTATCATTAATGTGTGCGGCAGATGGATGGACGGACGGCACTTGTGTCGTTTGAAGGTGGAGCAATCGCCTGCACCGGGAAGCGGGGTGGCCGGCGCTGACTGTTTCGGGCAGAAAGTGCGCGCGGGCGAGGAGATGACTTTACTTGGATAGGATGACAATGTGGACCCACCAGGTCCATAGCCTCACGTACGCAAGTGCCTCCTTATTATATATATATATATAACTACAATTTATTTTGCTTCCTCCTGGTTTCCTGACATCACGGTCCCACACCATTGTCAACCTATGTACTCCCTCCTTTCCGGTTTATAGGGCTTATCTCAAAATTTTAGTTTTTCCATTTTATAAGGCTCAATTTGGTTGTTTTCCATCACATGTTCATATTCCAAGGTGCATTAAATCATTGCATGCAAGTATTAAGAGAAAATTGACCAATGCATGTACTTTATGCATGCATGCATTGCAATTAATGCATTGATAAACATAATTTTTTGAGGATAACAAGAGCATTAATTAGGTGCTTTTGCAAAACTACAAAAAGTATTCCACCACTCACCATCTACCTTGATTGGTGAGATTTTTGAATTGAGCATTATAAACCGGAAAGGAGGGAGTAGTCAATAAACGAGAGAATTGCACAAGAAGCGGCCGACAGCTGGGACCAAGCAGCTCGAGTAGTATTTGTGTTTTTAAGGTGTGAGCACTGCAGAGTTTTTCGATGTTTACCCCAGATATTAATTTTTCTCCTCTGAACAACAACGAAAACATCGCTGCATTTATTAATTGGGCGGGTTGTGGCCCGTCTAGCCCAGGCCATATATCCAGCCCAGATAATAATTTTTTTCAAGCTGAAAATGGCTAGCCCAGCTATACTTTTTTTTAGGAATACCTAGGCAAGGTCAAGTTGTTATTCTCCGCCCCGCTAGGCTGCAAATCTTTCCTAGGATGGATGCATTAGGCTTAACAAGAAAATGGGCTTTAAGAAATAATAAATGGGATGTAATTATAAAAATTGGGTAGTAACTATAAAAAAATGCACCAAACAGTGATTACTTTATAAAATATTATTTTTGGAATATTGAAAATTTTAATTTCATTAATTGTTGCGAGCGCAATGTTTCGTTGGTTTTTTACGCAATATAAATTTATATTGAAATTGTATTTAATCTGACTAGAAATTTCGGGATAAAAATATGTCACGCCCAAGATGCGACCCTATCCTAAAGGAACTCGAAGGTCCCACCAAGGATAGAAGCGCATCTTGAAGTCGCTTTTGCAAGGTGGATATCATTACATCAACATTACATAATAGATGGGGAAACATACAAGAGGCATACAATGCCGCAAGAATACACCAATACAACCATACATAAGTCAACATCCGACTACGGATGAAACACAAACAGAAATTCAAACGACATCCACCCTGCTAGCCCAGGCTGCCGACCTGGAACCTATCCCCTGATCGAAGAAGAAGCAGAAGAAGAACTCCAAAACAAGCAAACATCGCTCTCGCGTCATGATCATCGCATAACCTGTACCTGCAAGTGTTGTTGTAGTAATCTGTGAGCCACGAGGACTCAGCAATCCCATTACCATGGGTATCAAGACTAGCAAAGCTTAAAGGGAAAGGAAGGGGTAAAGTGGTGAGGTTGCAGCAGCGACTAAGCATATATGGTGGCTAACATACGCAAATAAGAGCGAGAAGAGTAGCAAGCGGAACGGTCGTGAAGCTAGCAATGATCAAGAGGTGATCCTGAACTCCTACTTACATCAAACATAACCCAAAACTGTGTTCGCTTCCCGGACTCCGCCGAAAAGAGACCATCACGGCTACACACGCAGTTGATGCGTTCTAATTCGAATCTGGTGTCAAGTTATCTACCACTGGACATTAACAAATTCCCATCTGCCACATAACCGCGGGCACGGCTCTCGAAAGTTTATACCCTGCAGGGGTGTCCCAACTTAGCCCATGATAAGCTCTCGCGATCAACGAAGGATATTCCTTCTCCCAGGAAGACCCGATCAGTCTCGGAATCCCGGTTTATAAGACATTTCGACAATGGTAAAACAAGACCAGCAAAGCCGCCCGATGCGCCGACAAATCCCGATAGGAGCTGCACATATCTCGTTCTCAGGGCACACCGGATGAACACTACGTACAACTAAAACCATCCCTCATGTTTCCCAGAGGTGGCGCTGCAAGTGGCTCTAGGTTGGACCAACACTCGGAGGAGCACTGGCCCAGGGGGGTAAATAAAGATGACCCTTGGGCTCCGGAAACCCAAGGGAAAAATGGCTAGGTGAGTCAAATGGTAAAACCAAGGTTGGGCCTTGCTGGAGGAGTTTTATTCAATGCGAACTGTCAAGGGGGTCCCATAAATCACCCAACCGCATTAGGGACGCAAAATTCGGGAACATAATACCGATATGATGGAAACTAGGGCGGCAAGAGTGGAACAAAACACCAGGCATAAGGCCGAGTCTTCCACCCTTTACCAAGTATATAGATGCATTAATTAAATAAGAGATATTGTGATATCCCAACATAAACCTGTCCACCATGGAGCAATCTTCAACTTCACCTACAACTAACAACGATATAAGAGGGGCTGAGCAAAGCGGTAACATAGCCAAGCAATGGTTTGCTAGGAAGGGTGAAAAGGTTAGAGGCTGACATGGCAAATTGGGAGGCTTGAAGAGCAAGCGATAGGTAGCGCAACATAGCGATAGAACGAAGCAACTAGCATAGCAATGATAGTAATGAGATGCAAGGTGACGGTATCTTGCCTGAAATCCCGCTAGGAAGAAGAACGAGTCCATGAAGAAGACGAACGGGAGTAGTCGAACGAATCCTCACAATCGCAACATTACCGGAACTAAGATGCAACACCGGAAAGAAACAAACAACATGGTAAATGCACAAGCATAAACATGGCATGATACACAAACAAGTATGATGCATGTCAGGTTTAATGAGGCATGGCATGGCAAAGTGCAACAAACAATACTACAAGTTAAGTGGAGCTCAATATGCAACGAGTTGCATATTGACAAAACACCACATTGACATATTTAGTTTAATCTCGTTTAGGTACACAACAATCTTAAATGTTGTTAAACATGGCAAAGGGTGAAGCATATGGAAACTAACTATTTAGGCAAGTTTAAATGAGGCCGGAACAACAAACAACAATTCCATAAAATCCCCATGTGCATATTTTAGATTCGGTAATGTTCTGCCCTAAACCATATTTTATTGTTGTTAAACATGCAAGATGAGTGCACCATGTTAAACAAGGAAATTTCCACCCAATTTACATATAAAGTTTGTTAAAATTGGAGCTACGGTTATTTAGTTATGAAATAAACCATTTTAACATGGCATTTTGAGCAAGTTTAAACAAACAATATTTAAAACATGGATGAAAGCGGCATATTATGAAACTAGACAAAATTCTAAGCATCTTACATATATAAAACATTTTAATCCGATGCACGGTTGTGGAGTTATTATATGCATGAACAACAGGGGCCAATCTGCAAAACAGGTAAATCACTGGATAATAGCTAAATTCGCGGATCTGGAAAAAAAACATGTCTGGCTGAATTAGAGCACAGGCCGAAACAGGACATGGGCGCTAGAGGCTCACCATGGGCATTGGCCCGATTGGAGGGGAGGCTGTAGGAGGGGCGCGCTGGGCCTTGCTGGATCTGGGAGGCTGCTGGCGATGCTGGGCCTGTGCGCGGATCTGAAGGCGCGCTGGTCGACGGGGCAGCGACCAGGCGCGGGGTGGTCGCGATCAACGTGAGCGAGGAGCGGGACGCTGCTTCTCTCATTCCTGAAGAACAGAAACAGCAACATCTCCATGGCGATGGAGAAGAAGCCGACAGGGGGGTCCTGGCGGCGGGGTCGGCAGGAACCGGCCGAAACGGGCAGAACGGAGCGCGGGGAGGCGCCTGGGTTCAGATCCGGCAAGAGGAGGCGTGGATCGGATCCCCAAGGGGCGGAACATGCTACAAGGCCATGGAAAAAACTGTTACCTGAAGAAAAGACAGAGGAGAAATCAGAGAGAGCCAGAGAAAGAACTAGAGGGAGGGAGAGCACGGGGAAAGAGATGGGCGGCGCTCATCTGCTCTTGGGCCAGGTGGCCGGCAGCACAGCAGCAGGTCTGGAGCGAGACGAGGCGGCGATGGCCTGGACGAGGAGGAGGCCGCGGACGAAGAACAACGACGGCTTGAGGTGCCTGGGACGCCTAGGCAGAGGAGCTCGAGCATCGGGCTCGCGAGAGGCCCGGCGAGGACGAGGTCTGGAGCAGGGCGTCGGGGTTGAGTGGATGCGGGCATGATAGGAGAGGAGGAGGATGACGATGATGTTGTTGTTGCTGTCGTCTGCGGCGGCGAGCTTCAGCTCGAGGAGGGAAACAGGGTCGCGGCGAAGCGGGGGCTGCAGGAGACTGCGAGGATGGCGCGGCAGGGAAGGGGAGTAGCGCGGCTGCCGGTGTCGGAGACGAGCGGGAGGAGGGCCTCGGGCCTGCTGCTACTGGTGGATGGCGGGGACGGCATGAGGTGGGAGGCGGCAGGGAGCTCCTCAACCTGGCTCGCGACGAGGGGAACGGGGAGGTCTGCGTGTGATGTGGTGGTTGGATTGGCAGGGGAGGTCGAGCAGAGGAGTGGCGGCTGCGGGAAATTGAGGAGAAGCTGGAGGCTTGGCTGTCCCGATCGGGAAGAAGGAGGCTGGTAGGTTGGGGATGGATCCCGAGGGGGGATTTGGTAGAGAGTGGCGGCGGGTAGGAGGATGGATGGGACAAGCCCCTAGGATCTAGGGTTAGTCTTTTTATATAGCAAAAGAGTTTTAGGAAGGGGCTAGAATGACCCTTGGATCGTAATCGGATGGCTAAGGAAAAATAGGTTAGGACGTCCAATTAAGAAAACGGAGATGTTTTAGAGATGTTTGGGGATGATCTGAATGCAACGGTGATGATTGAGAGGTTCGGGTTCGGGGCAGTTTCGGACACGTGCGAGGGTGCTGCGAGCTGGCAAGAGAGGTTAGGTGGTCACGGTCAAGAGGGAAGCAAAAACCCGATTGGTCTCGGAATGGTCAACGAAGGCAAGGGGGGACGCGGCAACTACGAACGGGCTGAGTTTTGAAAACAATGCCGATGTAATGCGAATGATGACATGAGATGAGATGCATGACATGAACAAAATGCAAAAACAAAAGACAAAAACCCAACCACGAAGGAAAATAAAATATCACATCTCCGGAAAAGGCAAAGGTTGGAGTTACGAATATGGAAAGTTGTATCCGGGGCGTTACAGCACTCCACCACTACGAGAGGATCTCGTCCCAAGATCTAGGATGGCACCGGAGGGAAAAGGAAGAGGAGAGGTAAAACAAAGTTGCTTCTTTGACGAGCGAGTGAAACCAGGAAAGATGAGAGGTTGAGAAATTTAAAAGAAAGAGTACAACAGAGATGAACGAGATTGCAAACAATCCGTTAGAAAAGAGGAACAAGCAGTATTACGAGAACTTGAAGGTTGAAAGACATGGAAATAAGAGCTTCACGAACGAAAAGAATATGACCACCTCGGTATAATGAGATAGCCAAGGAACAAGAATGACAGAATTTGGACAGCACTCCGGTAGAAAAGAGAAGAAAACTTGATGAGATGAAAAGATATTGAAGAGATGATACAACACTCCGGTTAAATGGATAAGCCAAAAAAGAAGACGATCCTCACCAAACGAGGTGATGGGTGAAGAGCACAACATCACAATGCCTCCGTAACGAAAGAATAAGAGTTAGATCGTTGGGATAAAGGGACGGAGAAGAAAATGGCAACTTTTGCCACAAGTGAACTTGGAAAGCATCCTTGCAAAGAAGAATCGAACGGAGTTGTTGGAAAATCAACAACGAGAAGCACAAGCTTGTTGTGGGCTTATGGAAAACATCTCGAGACTATGAGGTGACAACCGGCCACTAATGGAAACTGTTGATTTGACTAAGAGCACCAAAGAGATGAAAAACTTCTTCACCGAGAGGATAGGAGCAAACTTGGATTGTTGATAAGCACCACAATTAGCAACATTCCTTAGGGAAGGCTTTAGGTGAAATATGACACAAGATAACTCCAATGAAGAGGTAGATTGGTTGAAAAGATCTTTTGAACGAACAGAAAAATGATGGATTTAAATATGTCAGTCTTGAAAACTTGTGAATCATGAAACACGAAGGAAAAATTGTCAAGAGTGACATACCACCTTCTCAAGAGATAAGGTAGAAAGAATTGCACTTTGGAATGTAAGATGAAGAATGCTTGAACTCCTCAAAATAGGACATGTGTTGAACACCAAGTTTATTTTAGAGTAAAGCTTGGTGGATCTTAACTTCAAGAGAAATCTTGAAGAACAAATCAAGAATGAAAAGAATCCTTGACAAACCATCATGTAGAGCCTCCATGAAGAACTCCGGTAATAAAAGAATGATCAAATGAAAGGAAAGTTGAAAACACATGGTGAAGCCTTGCGATGATTTAGATGGAGCTTCGCGACGATAATGCAGAAAACTTGGAACTCCGGGAAAGAAAAGATGAAGCATCTCGAACCGAGAAATGTGACATGATGAACAACTCTGGAAAGAAGAAACTAGATCACTTGGATGAAACAAAAATAAGAATTATGTTATGCATATCCTTCACCAATTTAAATTGATGAAAAGCAACGGATTTGGCATACTACTTATTCTTCTTGAGGGATTGAAAAGAGATATAGCACCAACTTGAAGAAGTTATTGACGGGACCACCGGTGGGATTGGAAACAACGAATGAATTGATATGATAATGAAGGAAGTGAAATCTTGAACGAACTACTGTAAGAATTGAAAATGAAAGTAGCAAAGGCACAATTCACCGGAAAGAATGAAGATACTTGAGGGGATTTAGATACAAGTGAACAAAGAGATCATGAGCTTATTAGAGAATACTTGAATGATGCACCGGTAGAATATGGAGAAGGAGAGCTAAAAGCTGAGGATGAATAAACCCGAAATGATGGCTTTCGTAGGAATAAAATAGAAAGAACTCACGAAATGCCCCGGGTCGTAAGAAAAGAATTGTCACACTCAAAAACAATTATGAGGATGGAATGAAGCTAGAACCATGAATCTTGAAGAGAATGGAGCAAGATTCAAGAGAAATCCTTCTTCGGTCTTCAAATGTTGAGAATGATGACGAGAAACACCAAAATTTTTTGAGGCACTTCGGAACAAAGAAGAATAGAAATGATGAACCAACGATGAAAATATTCTGAAAGCGATCTTGGAGAAGGAATATGACTGATGAAAATTCATTCTTACGTCAAACTTGGAAATGAATTTGAGAATCGCTCCTGATAATTCGAAGAGTCGGGTAAGATCCTGGGAAAGACCTGTGGGTTAGGGCCCACTAAAAGGAAACACCATTGGAAAAGATTACTTGAAAAAGAGATTGTACCGGTTGAATTAAATGACTTGAATGAGATAATAATCTCCAAGTAGCTTGAACAGATTGAGAATGGAAACACGAGTCTTCCGAGATATCTTCAGCACTCCAGAACAAATGAATAGCGAGAAGTGAAAGATTAAGAGGTGCACCGGTATGAAAAAGCATTTGACACGAGGAAAAGAATATGATCAACACTGAAATCTTGAAATTAATCCACCGGAGAAGAATACGAGAATGAAGAATGATGAACTTGAAACTGTTGAGCATCTTCATGGGAAATCACCGGATAAGAACATTGAAAGAAAAGAATGAAGAGACTTCCCACAAATAAAAGGATACAGGATTAAGAAATCTGAGTCCTTGAAGAAAAAGGGGTGAGAGGGCGGGAAAACAAAGGCAACTTGGAAGGGGAAAACCAACGAATATATTGAAGAGAAAACACCGGTTGAAATCATTGAAGAAAGAAAGAAAAGACTTCGTGCGAGTAGGATGGATACTCGATTACGGACTCCGGCTCCGAGATGAAAAGGGGTGGGTGGGTGGGAAAAGAAAACAACTAAGGATTAAACTTGACAACGATGAAGAGGCTCGAGTCAACTTGACGAGAAATGCACCGGATAAAAAGAGCTGAGAACCAACGATCCAAAAACCAACTGCGTGATCCTAAAGAAAAATTTGAAGGGGAAGAGGAGTAATTCAAAACACCTACGTCAAGATTCCTGACTAGAGCAACGAAGGGGCAGAGGAGTAAAAAGAATTCCTACTCTCCGATATAACTAGACTCTGAAAACGGTTTTCTTCTAGACTCAACAACGGCCAAACTACACGATCAATCAAGGGGGCTCCTAAGGTCGGTCGAGGCTCTGATACCAACTTGTCACGCCCAAGATGCGACCCTATCCTAAAGGAACTCGAAGGTCCCACCAAGGATAGAAGTGATGAAGTCATGAACCTAGGGTAGGGTCACGGGCCTGTCCAAAGTATCCTACCCAAGGACATCTTCAGAAGAAGCTACCTTCCAGTCGACCAAGAGGGATTCCACTCGACGGACTCGAAGACACTTGACCATGAAGATTCACTCGACCACCAGGAGATCAAGAGCCACTCTGCATCCAAACGGTCTGTAATTAAGTAGTCTTTATGGTCATGATGACACTTTATGTAAGGCGTTACCAGTAACGCCCATCTTTATGTACTTTAAACCCTGCATAACTGAGGGCCGGAGGGGTCGGGCAGACACTATATAAGCCACCCCCCCTCCTCAATGTAAAGGGTTCGCACCCCTGTAACCTATGCACACATAATCCAGTCGACCGCCTCCGGGCTCCGAGACGTAGGGCTGTTACTTCCTCCGAGAAGGGCCTGAACTCGTAAATCCCTTGTCTGTACAACTGCTCCATAGCTAGGATCTTGCCTCTCCATACCTACCCCCCATTCTACTGTCAGACTTAGAACCACTACAGTTGGTGCCAACCGTGGGGCAGGTGTCTTAGCGATTTTTAGAGAAGTTGCAATTGTTCCGATTGCCTTCATCATGGTTTCTAGTGGAGTTTTGGTCGAGGGCCGCGAGATCCGTCTCGGCGCGCTCACCGTCATCGCCGACGACTCCGCTTGGCTCCAGGAGGCTCCACTCGACATCGACGCGCTCCCCGTCCGCGGTGCGACGCATTTTCGGCCGTGTGTCCACGGCGTTCTGCTGCGGCAACCGTCGACTCTGTATCGGTCGACTCCCGTGTCGTCCTCCCTCCCTATCTCCCGCCAGCGCAAGCGCTCTGGTCGGTCAAGGCTTCAGCGGTGGGTGAGACATGCGGTAGCTCACAAATCGGCCACCACCCAGGTCGCGGCAATTGAGCCCGACGAATCTCTCTACGGCATGTTCGATCTGTCAACCGGCTCCATAGAGACTGCATCCGAGTGCGACAGCAGTGATCCAGCGGCGGAGGTCTTGATGGTCAATGGGCCTCGTAGTCCTCCCGGCTTCCCCCGCGACGACGGGATAGACGGTGGAGGCGACCCCGCTCAGGCCCATGAGGAATATCAACCCGAGCCACTTACTTCTCTGCAAAGAGAAGAACTTCCCCGCAGGAACATGGATGCCCTGCATACTCCCATCGTAGGAGAAACTCCCGAGGCTCGTGCCTTGGAAGAGGCGCGTTTGGCCAACTTGGCTGAATGCACTCGACTGGAGAACCTCCAACGAGCACTCGACGAACGCGCGCGGCAACGAGTACCCGACTCCAGTCGACGTCAACTCTTTCCGCCGCCGACTCAGGTATATCGAACCCCAATTCAGAATTTAGCAGCTACCTCCCGTATAGCAGAGTCAATTCAGCCCTCTCAGTCGGAGGCTGGCAGAGGCTTGATGCAGATCAGGGATTTGCTCCGAGCAGCAGGAGATCAGAATTCAGCTGTGTCACAGTCACGCAACAGAATTCACAGTCAATCCGTCGCTGCGATCATTTCAGTCAGTTCACAGCCCAAGATCGCCTCCGCGGCGTGAGGGACACGAAGGTCGACGTGACCAGTACGGTGACCGATTCGATCGTGATGATAGGCGTCGAGTGCCCACTCCTCCCCCAAGGGGTAGGTCTTACGCCCATCGACAGCAAGATGACAGGCGCCATCTCAGTGTTGGGCGAAGAGCTTCGGTCGACCCCAGGGAACCAGGCTTTGAAGCGCGGTCCATCATCGTGCAAGGTCTGGTCGATCGGAACAGAGCTCATCGAGGTGGCCATGACAGAGATGCGCCCACTAGTAGTCGAGTCCATGTTTCAGGTCCAGAATGTTTCAGCAGGGCTATTAGAGCTACAGTGATTCCCCCCAACTTCAGGTTGGCGACTGGAGTAAGTAAGTTCACCGGTGAGTCCAAGCCTGAAACCTGGCTTGAAGACTACCGAGTTGCAGTACAGATTGGCAGCGGGAATGATGAGGTGGCTATGAAGCATTTACCACTCATGTTGGAAGGTTCGGCCAGGGCGTGGTTGAATCAGTTAGCTCCTAGCAGCATTTACACTTGGGAAGATCTTTCCCGAGTGTTCGTCAGGACATTCGAGGGAACTTGCAAGCGACCAGCTGGATTGACAGAGCTGCAAGTCTGCGTGCAGAAGTCGAATGAAACCTTAAGAGATTACATTCAGAGATGGATTACTTTGCATCATACGGTGGAGAACGTGTCTGATCATCAGGCAGTCTGCGCCTTCAAGGATGGTGTTAAGAACAGAGAGTTAAGTTTGAAGTTTGGTCGGACCGGGGATATGACCCTGAGTCGAATGATGGAAATCGCCACCAAGTACGCCAATGCTGAAGAAGAGGACCGACTCCGGAGCAGCAAGTACAAGCCGAGTCAGTCGGAGAAAGGAAACTCCAGTCGGAAGTAGAAGCGGAAGGCCGAGCCAGCGGCTCCTGGAGAGGCTCTGGCCGTGACTCAGGGCAAATTCAAAGGAAAGCCCAAAGGATCTTGGAACCCCAAGAAGGTGAAAGATAAGGAGGGAAATGACGTGCTGGATCTGCCGTGTCACATCCACACGAAGAAAGACGAAGAGGGTAATTTCATCTACCTGAAGCATACCACTCGCCAGTGCCGGCTCTTGATCCAGCAGTTCCAAGGTAAACAGCGCAAGGACAAGGAAAAGGAGTCGGACAAAGCTGAGGACAAGAAGGACAGTGATGGAGGATATCCTCATGTTAATTCCACTCTGATGATCTTTGCTGATGTGGAGAGCAAAAGCCGATTGAAGGTTATCAACCGTGAGGTAAATATGGTCGCCCCAGCGACACCAAGCTATTTGAGATGGTCTCAAACTCCCATTACATTCGACCAGTCCGATCACCCGACTCATATAGCCACCCCTGGGAGGCAAGCTTTGGTGGTCGACCCGGTCGTCGAAGGCACTAGATTGACAAAGGTGCTAATGGATGGTGGTAGTGGACTGAACATACTGTATGCAGAGACGCTAAAAGGAATGGGCATTCCGATGTCCAGACTGAGCGCCAGCAACATGAGTTTTCATGGAGTTATTCCTGGAAAGAAGGCTGAGTCACTCGGCCAAATAGCTCTGGACGTGGTGTTTGGTGACTCGAAGCATTTCCGCAAAGAGAGGCTGACATTTGAAGTCGTGGATTTTCAGAGCGCTTACCACGCTATTTTGGGGAGACCAGCTTACGCACGGTTCATGGCTCGACCGTGTTACGTGTACCTCAAACTGAAGATGCCCGGCCCCAAGGGCGTGATCACTATCACTGGCAATCGGAAGAAGGCAGAAGAGTGTTTTCAGAAAGGCTCGAAAATTGCCGATTGCCAGATAACAATGGTAGAGCTGGAGGGGTACAAGAAAATTGCAGATCCGAGCGATTTGTTGCGGGCCAAGAAGCCTGCCACAGAATCAGCATTCCAGTCGTCCGGTGAGACGAAGCCTGTTCACATTCACCCGACCGACCCCAATGCAGCTCCGACCCATATTTCCACAACACTCGACCCTAAATAGGAAGAAGCGCTCATCCAGTTCCTCCGTGAGAACTGGGACATCTTTGCATGGAAGCCTGCTGACATGCCGGGTGTTCCCAGGAGTCTGGCTGAGCATCGCCTTAGAGTCGATTCAACAGCAAAACCTGTTAAAGAACATCTTCGATGGTCCGCCGTCCAGAAAAGAAAGGCCATTGGCGAGGAGGTGGCTCGACTGTTGGCGGCAGAGTTTATCCGAGAGATATACCACTCCGAGTGGCTCGCCAATGTTGTCATGGTTCCCAAGAAGGACAAGTCACTCCGCATGTGCATTGATTTCAAACACATCAATCGGGCCTGCCCGAAAGATCATTTTCCTCTCCCTCGCATCGACCAAATTGTCGATTCGACTGCGGGATGTGAGAGATTGTCTTTTCTGGACGCCTATTCCGGATACCATCAGATCCGTCTGTATGGACCCGATGAGATCAAAACATCTTTCATCACTCCATTCGGGTGCTTCTGCTATGTCGCCATGCCATTCGGCCTCAAGAATGCCGGAGCCACGTTCATGAAGATGATTCAGAAGTGTTTACTCACTCAAATCAGTCGGAACATTGAAGCGTACATGGATGATATTGTGGTCAAATCACGAAAGGGTTCCGACATGTTGACTGACCTCGCTGAAACATTTGCCAATCTCAGGAGGTATGATATCAAGCTCAATCCATCAAAGTGCACATTCGGAGTTCCTGGTGGAAAGTTGCTCGGTTTTCTCGTTTCCGAACGAGGAATCGACGCTAACCCAGAAAAAGTTGGCACTATACTCCGAATGAAACGCCCTGTGCGGGTGCACGGTGTCCAGAAGCTTACTGGATGCTTGGCCGCGTTAAGTCGATTCATCTCTCGCTTCGGTGAAAAGGCATTGCCTCTTTACCGACTGATGAAGAAGGCAGTCAAGTTCGAGTGGACTCCAGAAGCTGATGCAGCGTTTGCCGAGCTAAAAGCTCTGCTCTCCACCCAGCCGGTGCTTGCTGCTCCAATCAGCAAAGAGCCTATGTTGCTTTATATTGCAGCCACAGGACAAGTCATCAGTACAGTGCTTACGGTCGAGCGGGAAGGAGAAGGGAAAGCCTTCAAAGTTCAGCGCCCAGTGTATTATCTTTCTGAAGTTTTGACTCCATCGAAGCAAAGATATCCTCATTATCAGAAGCTTGTGTATGGGATCTACATGACCAGGAAGAAGGTTGCTCATTATTTCTCTGATCATTCCATTACAGTCGTCAGCGACACCCCACTTTCAGAGATTCTGCTCAACAGAGATGCAACTGGTCGAGTGGCGAAATGGACGATTGAACTCCTTCCCCTTGATATCAAGTTTGAGGCAAAGAAAGCCATTAAGTCCCAAGCGATAGCATGTTTCCTTGCCGAGTGGATTGAACAACGGCAGCCGACTCAAGTTCACTCGGAGCATTGGACCATGTTCTTTGATGGCTCTAAGATGTTAAATGGTTCCGGTGCTGCGGTAGTTTTGGTTTCCCCCAGAGGAGATAAGCTCAGATATGTGCTCCAGATTCACTTTGATTCCTCTAACAATGAAGCAGAATACGAGGCACTTTTATATGGGTTGCACATGGCCATTTCACTCGGCGTCCGTCGCCTTATGGTTTATGGCGACTCAGATTTGGTGGTCAATCAGGTGATGAAGGAGTGGGACGTTAGAAGCCCAGCCATGACTGGATACTGCAATGCAGTGAGGAAGCTTGAAAAGAAATTCGAAGGGTTAGAGCTCCATCGTATACCCCGATTGAAAAATCAAGCGGCTGATGATTTGGCAAAGATAGGTTCCAAGAGAGAAGCCATTCCCAGTGATGTGTTCTTGGAGCATATCCATACTCCATCAGTCAAAGAAGATCCTTTTACCGAAGAAGCTCCGCAGCCCAAGAGTATCACAGATCCGACTGAGGTTGAAGTTCCAGCAGTGGTTGACCTGATCATGGAAGCTTTAGTGATCATTCCCGATTGGACAGTACCATATATTGCGTATATCTTGAGGAAAGAGCTCCCGGAGGACGAAGAAGAGGCTCGACAGATCGTCCGCCGATCTAAAGCCTTTACCGTGATAAGGGGGCAGCTGTACAGAGAAAGCGCGACTGGAGTTGGTCAGAAATGCATAACGCCAGAAGAAGGTCGAATAATCCTTGACGACATCCACTCGGGGACTTGTGGCCATCATGCGTCCTCTCGGACCATCGTGGCCAAAGCATACCGAGCCGGATTTTACTGGCCACGAGCGAATGAAATGGCAAAGGAGATAGTCGACAAGTGTGAGGGATGCCAATTCTACTCCAATATGTCACACAAGCCCGCGTCAGCTTTAAATACCATACCACTCGTCTGGCCCTTCGCAGTATGGGGTTTGGATATGGTTGGACCCTTAAGAACAGGCAGAAGCGGCTTCACACATGTGCTGGTAGCAGTCGACAAGTTCACCAAGTGGATCGAGGCTAAACCCATCAAGAACCTTGACGCCGGTACTGCTGTCAGCTTCATCAGAGAATTGCTATTCAGATATGGAGTCCCACACAGCATCATCACTGACAATGGGTCAAACTTCGATTCGGAGGAATTCAGGGCGTTCTGCACATCTCAGGGCACACTAGTCGACTATGCTTCAGTCGCCCATCCTCAGTCGAATGCACAAGCAGAGCGGGCCAATGGCTTGATTCTCAAAGGGTTGAAACCCCGACTGATGCGTGATCTCAAGCATGCGGCTGGAGCATGGGTCGACGAACTTCCCTCGATGCTTTGGGGGCTAAGGACCACGCCTAACCGGTCGACTGGAAGAACTCCATTCTTCTTCGTCTACGGAGCTGAAGCGGTCTTGCCGAGTGACCTGCTCCACAATGCTCCTCGGGTCGAGCTCTACACCGAAGCTGAAGCAGAACAAGCACGGCAGGATGCAGTCGACCTTTTAGAGGAAGAAAGGGAGATGGCTCTGATCTGATCGACCATTTACCAACAATACTTGCGTCGCTTCCACGCCAAAAACGTGAAGAGTCGAGCCTTCCAGGAAGGAGATTTGGTTCTCCGAGTGGATCAGCAGAAACCACACAAGCTTGCTCCTTCTTGGGAAGGTCCCTTCATCGTCACCAAGGTTCTCCATAACGGAGCGTACCGTCTTTACAACGTCGAGCACAACATCGACGAGCCCCGAGCTTGGAATGCGGAGCTACTCCGCCCCTTTTACACCTAAGTATTCACTCGGATGAGTTGTAATAAAAGTACTTCTGTAGTTCATGTTTCACAAGATAATAGTGTCATAATTTCCCCAATGATTGTTGTGACTTTTATTTGTTCAATAAAATTTCCCCTCAGTGGGTGGCTTAGCTGCGAATCCATTTCGACTAAGTTTGTAAAAAAAAATCCTCGCTGACTGGAGAGCCAGCCTCCCACTCGGGGGCTTAGCTGCGAATCCGTGTCGCCTAAGTTTCAATAAAATCCTACCGAGTGGTGAGCTAGCCTCCCACTCGGGGGCTTAGCTGCAGTCCAAGTACTCGCCTAAGTTTCAATAAAATCCTACCGAGTGGTGAGCCAGCCTCTCACTCGGGAGCTTAGCTGCAGTCCAAGTACTCGCCTAAGTTTCAATAAAATCCTTCCAAGTGGTGAGCCAGCCTCCCACTCGGGGGCTTAGTTGCAGTCTAAGCACTCGCCTAAGTTCAAATACAACGAGGTGCAGGTTGACTGCTACCCTCTTCCTCTGAGCTATGCCACAAGTACAACGTGCACTCCGCAAGGAGGACGAGGTGCAGGTCGACTGCTACCCTCTTCCTCCGAGCTACGCCACAAGTACAACGTGCACTCCGCAAAGAGGACGAGGTACAGGTCGACTGCTACCCTCTTCCTCCGAGCTACGCCACAAGTACAACATGCGCTCCGCAAGGAGGACGAGGTGCAGGTCGACTGCTACCCTCTTCCTCCGAGTTACGCCACAAGTACAACATGTGCTCCGCAAGGGGGGCGAGGTGCAGGTAGACCGCCGCCCTCTCCTTCCGAGCTACGCCACAAGTATAATGTGCTCTCCATAAGAAAGACAAGGTCGATTAACGCCTTATCCTTCAGAGAGACGCCGTAAAAATCCTACCGAGTGGAGAGCAGACCTCCCACTCGGAGGCGTAGCTGCAGCCCAGTGCTCACCTAAGTTTTTGAAAATCCTACCGAGTGGAGAGCAGACCTCCCACTCGGGGGCTTAGCTGCAGCCAAGTGCTCGCCTAAGTTTTTGAAAATCCTACCGAGTGGAGAGCAGACCTCCCACTTGGGGGCTTAGCTGCAGCCCAGTGCTCGCCTAAGTTTTTGAAAATCCTACCGAGTGGAGAGCAGACCTCCCACTCAGGGGCTTAGCTGCAGCCCAGTGCTCGCCTAAGTTTTTGAAAATCCTACCGAGTGGAGAGCAGACCTCCCACTCGAGGGCTTAGCTGCAGCTCAGTGCTCGCCTAAGTTTTTGAAAATCCTACCGAGTGGAGAGCAAACCTCCCACTCGGGGGCTTAGCTGCAGCCCAGTGCTCGCCTAAGTTTTTGAAAATCCTACCGAGTGGAGAGCAGACCTCTCACTCGGGGGCTTAGCTGCAGCCCAGTGCTCGCCTAAGTGTATTGGGGAACAAGTCGATTGCAATAAACACCTCGCTTTAGCCTACAAAAGACACCTCAAACCAAATGCAAACATATTCAACGTCGAATCCAAGTTCGGATAACACCTAATGGAACCGAAAGTGCTCAGGCGCTAAGCCTGTTAAGGTTTGACGGTTACAAAAATCACTCGGCATACCGAGGCAAATTTAAAGTATCAGGCTCGGAAGTTTTTTACCCCTCCTGTGGAGGGCTGGAAGGTGCAACAAACTCATCCAGGTCGATTCCATCTGCAATCCGAGTGGCAGCAGCGATGAAGGTCTCCATGAAAGATCGGAAATCGTGCTTCTTGGTATTAGCCACCCTAAGTGCCGCCAGCTTGTCCTCTCGTGCATCCTTGCAGTGAACGCGGGCCAGAGACAGAGCAACATCCGCACCACACCTGGCATAAGACTTCTTCCACTCCTGCACTTGACTTGGGACCGCGTTTAGTCGAGTCATCAGAGACTCGAGGTCGTTCTGGAGCGTCTCTCTTGGCCAGAGTGTTGTGTCGATGCGGGAAGTTGCGAACTTCAACCTTGCGAGATAGTCGACGACAACAGCAACGTGAGATTTGAGCCGGAGCACATTCATGGCGACTTCATCTTCCACAGGAGAGTTGATGGGATCCAGGTTTATTTCCAGTCGACCTGTCTCCTCTTCAAAGTTCTGGCAAAATTCTGCAAGCGCAACCACCGAGTCAAGACAACAGTCGGATGGAAAGATCACAGTTAAAATGTCTGTTTGATACAAAAGATTACCTTCAAGCATGAGGAATAGCTTCTTGGCGAGTCCACCCAGATAAGCCTCCAGATTGTTCTTCTTTCCCACCAACTCACTAGCCTTGTCACTCAGGGCAATCTTATCACTTTTCAGTCGACTGACCTCCTTGTTGTTAGCATCAAGAGCAGCTTTCAGATTGGTGTTTTCTTCTTCAAGCTTGGTGATTGAAGCCAGCTTCTCATCTGCGAGCTTGGTCTTCTCTAAAGCCGCTTTCTGCATTTCAGCCAAGTCAAGGTCTTTCTTCTTCAGGGCATCCCTCACTTTGTCTGCAAAGTTACAGCGAGATCAGACTCTGAAACAAACGAGGGGCAAAAGCAGTCGTCGAGGGCCTCACCAAACATACCTTTAGCTTCCTCCTTCGCCTTCGTTAAGTTCTCCTGGGCCAGTTTCAGATCAAGATCAAGCTGTATGTGTTTGTTCTCCAACTCAGTATAACGAGCCCCAAGGTCGTAGGATTTCTGCGAAGAACCAATCGACAGATGTCAAAGACAATTCACTTCCGAGTGACTAAGGAAAAATCATAGCGTTTCTAAGACTACGGCCGAATACAAACATTCGACCATAGTCTCGGGGACAACACCCAGTGGGTGCACTCAGCGTGCCCCCACTAGTTCTATCAAGTTAGAGTCTCGGGGACTATAGTCGACTGCCGGCAGTCGACCACAGTCTCGGGGACTACACCTAGTGGGTGCACTCAGCGTGCCCCCACTGGCCTATGAATCCATTCGACCTAGTCGAGTAAAGGAAAAACTTAAGACATAAAGACTATGGTCGACTGCCAGCAGTCCACCATAGCCTTGGGGACTACACCCAGTGGGTGCACTCAGCGTGCCCCCACTAATCCGGAATTTCAATCGACAAACGCAGTGGGTATAGGACAAACATTAGGAATTCCAGAAAGAAGAGTTTTCAGATATCATATCATAACAGAACAGGCGGTAACCGACTGACCTGAACATTACTCTGAAGAGCTGAACTGGCGTCGTAGGCTGCCTGGCTGGCTTCTCGGATGGCCTTCACTTGCTCCATCATGACCCCCGCCTGGCGTATTGCTTCTTTCGCAGCACTGGCTTGGTCCTCTGGGACGTGGTGGGTCGAGAAAAGTGAAGGCTATGCAGCACTCGACAACGAGGGGCGAGCACTCGTCAACGGCACCGCAAAGGATACGGTAGGCCGAGTGGTGTTGTCTCCCTCCACGACCAGTGTCTCGATTGCTGGCACATCCTGAGTCGCCTTGCCAGCAGACGCTTTCCTATTCCTCCTCTGCCTCAGTGGTTCCTCATCATCGTCGTCAGGAAGGTTAATAACGACGTTAGAGGGAGCTGTAGAAAGAATCAAAATAAGAGACAAGAATCCAATCGACTGAAGACGGAACTACAAGAGTCATACCAGGTTTTGAAGTAGCAGCATCTTCCATCTCGTGATCCTCAGCCCTAGCCGAAGTATCAGAAGTAGCAGCACTGCAGTTCCAGAAGTCAGTCGATTAGTTCATGAGTCGACCAAGAATAAGTTCATGTGGAACAGGCAAACTCAAGTTACACCATTACCCTGAGATAGTGGGGATCACCATCTTCATCTTCGGCAAGACCTTCGCCGGCTTCGACGGCGCCACTCGAGATTGCTTCGGAGCTTTCTCAGTCGGCACCGGAGAAGTTGCCCGAGGGCGCTTGGTCGACTGCGTGACGGTTGCGACTCCCTTACCATGCTCGGTCGCAGGATCGTGGACAAGCTTCGAGTGTCTTTCCGAACGAGGAGGTGCAACTTCCTCCTCCTCCTCCTCCTCTTCCTTCACACCAGAGTCATCACCCTCATCATCATCATCAGCATCTGAATCCCACTCCTTCGGGCTTTCGCCCCCACTTCCTTCCTCCTCCTCAGTCGGCGTCTGCGCTCCATTGGGCATCGAGTATAACTCGGTGGTGGCCTGACAGACAACAAAACAAAACAAAGGTCAATCGACCAATTTGCAGCAAAGCAGAGTGAATAAAGCAAGATTACAATTGAGGATAAGTGGGCATACCGTGTTCGGTGTGTAGGTATGATCGAGTGGTGGGATCCTCCTAGCCCCTCGAGGGTTGTCCTTATTCCCTTTGATTGCGGTCATCCACCTCTCTAGTGTGGCGTCGTCGACTGCTTCTGGATGGACCCGAGTGGTGTCTTCGGTTCCATAGTACAGCCACATCGGGTGGCCTCGGTACTGAAGTGGTTGGATGCGCCGTCTAAGGAAGACCTCCAGAAGGTCCATACCCGTCACTCCGTCCCGAACGAGCTGGACTACGCGCTCCATCAACATTTTTACTTGAGCTTTCTCTTGAGGAAGCACCTTCAGAGAAGAGGGTTTGTTCACTCGGTCCATGGAGAACGGAGGGAGACCAGTCGACTGCCCCGGCGTCGACTTGTCTTGGCAATAGAACCAGGTCGACTGCCACCCTCTGACCGACTCAGAAAGGGTCATGGCCGAAAAAGTACTCTTACTCCTCATCTAAATCCCAAGACCCCCGCACATCTGAATAACCTTAGTCCTCTCATCATCCGGACTCGCCTTTTTCACCGTCTGTGAGCGACAGGTGAATATGTGCTTAAAGAGACCCCAGTGTCGTCAACAACCCAGGAAGTTCTCGCACATGGACACGAAAGCAGCAAGATAGGCAATGGAATTTGGAGTGAAATGGTGGAGTTGCGCCCCAAAGAAGTTCAGAAACCCTCGGAAGAAAACACTCGGCGGCAGAGAGAACCCACGGTCTACATGAGTAGCTAGGAGAACGCACTCACCCTCCTACGGCTGCGGTCGCCACTCAGTCCCCGGGAGCCTTGCTGACCTGTGAGAGATCAGACCCTCATTGGCCAGGTCATTGAGATCCGCCTCGGTGATGGTCGAGCGGATCCAATCCCCTTGGACCCAACCTTGCGACAGGCGGGACCTTGACGAAGATCCGCCCCGACTGGACGCTCTTCCCTTCGCTTTCCCCGTCGCCGTCGCCTTCTTCGCGCGCTCCAAGGCCGCCGTCTTCTCCTTCACCATTATCACCGGCGAAACACGCGAGGCGTGGATGGGCGGAGGCGAGAGCAGGCACATCGGGCGGAGGTGGAGAGGGCAGCGGGGGAAATGAGGAAGCACTGTTCAAAAACCCTCCGGCGCCTTATATAAGGACACTTCCGAGTGGCTGACAAGTAGGCCTGGGCGGTCCTGTCACATCCCAAAATAGTCGCGCACGTGTGATACGTGGCGAAAAAGGCAGCGCGGAAATCGAGGCGTCTACGCCTTATCCCATCCGAGTACCGCGGTCCGCCCCACTTCGCGCGCTTCCCAAAATTCGGATCCCACAAAATCCGCTAACAGCAGATCAATCTGTCAGACGGTAGATTTCCTGCGATCCGTCGCTCGGAAGTTCACTAAGTTCAAAAGTTCAATCGACAGAAGAAAGGAATGGATCAAGGCAACTGAAAGAAAAGTTGCTACCATCATTTCAAAAGATTATTGATCCAAGATGAGACATGTTCAGAACACAAAAAACAGGTCGGAAAGATTATCAACTCCTTCCTCACTCAAACCTCGATCCATTCAGGGGCTAATGATGAAGTCATGAACCTAGGGTAGGGTCACGGGCCTGTCCAAAGTATCCTACCCAAGGACATCTTCAGAAGAAGCTACCTTCCAGTCGACCAAGAGGGATTCCACTCGACGGACTCGAAGACACTCGACCATGAAGATTCACTCGACCACCAGGAGATCAAGAGCCACTCTGCATCCAAACGGTCTGTAATTAAGTAGTCTTTATGGTCATGATGACACTTTATGTAAGGCGTTACCAGTAATGCCCATCTTTATGTACTTTAAACCCTGCATAACTGAGGGCTGGAGGGGTCGGGCAGACACTATATAAGCCACCCCCCCCCCCCCGCCTCAGTGTAAAGGGTTCGCACCCCTGTAACCTACGCACACATAATCCAGTCGACCGCCTCCGGGATCCGAGACGTAGGGATGTTACTTCCTCCGAGAAGGGCCTGAACTCGTAAATCCCTTGTCTGTACAACTGCTCCATAGCTAGGATCTTGCCTCTCCATACCTACCCCCCATTCTATTGTCAGACTTAGAACCACGACAAGAAGCACATCTTGAAGTCGCTTTTGCAAGGTGGATATCATTACATCAACATTACATGATAGATGGGGATACATACGAGAGGCATACAATGCCGCAAGAATACACCAATACAACCATACATAAGTCAACGTCCGACTACGGATGAAACACAAACAGAAATTCAAATGACATCCACCCTGCTAGCCCAGGCTGCCGACCTGGAACCTATCCTCTGATCGAAGAAGAAGCAGAAGAAGAACTCCAAAACAAGCAAACATCTCTCTCGCGTCGTGATCATCGCATAACCTGTACCTGCAACTGTTGTTGTAGTAATCTGTGAGCCACGAGGACTCAGCAATCCCATTACCATGGGTATCAAGACTAGCAAAGCTTAAAGGGAAAGGAAGGGGTAAAGTGGTGAGGTTTCAGCAGCGACTAAGCATATATGGTGGCTAACATACGCAAATAAGAGCGAGAAGAGTAGCAAGAGGAACGGTCGTGAAGCTAGCAATGATCAAGAGGTGATCCTGGACTCCTACTTACGTCAAACATAACCCAAAACCGTGTTCACTTCCCGGACTCCGCCGAAAAGAGACCATCATGGCTACACAAGCGGTTGATGCGTTCTAATTCGAATCTGGTGTCAAGTTGTCTACAACAGGACATTAACAAATTCCCATCTGCCACATAACCGCGGGCACAGCTCTCGAAAGTTTATACCCTGCAGGGGTGTCCCAACTTAGCCCATGATAAGCTCTCGCGATCAACGAAGGATATTCCTTCTCTCAGGAAGACCCGATCAGTCTCGGAATCCCGGTTTACAAGACATTTCGACAATGGTAAAACAAGACCAGCAAAGCTGCCTGATGCACCGACAAATCCCGATAGGAGCTGCACATATCTCGTTCTCAGGGCACACCAGATGAACACTACGTACAACTAAAACAATCCCTCAAGTTTCCCCGAGGTGGCGCTGCAAGTGGCTCTAGTTTGGACCAACACTCGGAGGAGCACTGGCCCGAGGGGGTAAATAAAGATGACCCTCAGGCTCCGGAAACCCAAGGGAAAAATGGCTAGGTTAGGCAAATGGTAAAACCAAGGTTGGGCCTTGCTGGAGGAGTTTTATTCAAAGCGAACTGTCAAGGGGGTCCCATAAATCACCCAACCGCGTTAGGGACGCAAAATCCGGGAACATAATACCGATATGACGGAAACTAGGGCGGCAAGACTGGAACAAAACACCAGGCATAAGGCCGAGTCTTCCACCCTTTACCAAGTATATAGATGCATTAATTAAATAAGAGATATTGTGATATCCCAACATAAACCTATCCACCATGGAGCAATCTTCAACTTCACCTACAACTAACAACGCTATAAGAGGGGCTGAGCAAAGCGGTAACATAGCCAAGCAACGGTTTGCTAGGAAGGGTGAAGAGCAAGCGATAGGTGGCGCAGCATAGCGATAGAACGAAGCAACTAGCATAGCAATGATAGTAATGAGATCCAAGGTGATGGTCATCTTTCCTGAAATCCCGCTAGGAAGAAGAACGAGTCCATGAAGAAGACGAACGGGAGTAGTTGAACGAATCCTCACAATCGCAACATTACCGGAACTAAGAAGCAACACCGGAAAGAAACAAACAACATGGTAAATGCACAAGCATAAACATGGCATGATGCACAAACAAGTATGATGCATGTCCGTTTTAATGAGGCATGGCATGGCAAAGTGCAACAAACAATACTACAAGTTAAGTGGAGCTCAATATGCAACGAGTTGCATATTGACAAAACACCACATTGACATATTTAGTTTAATCTCGTTTAGGTACACAACAATCTTAAATGTTGTTAAACATGGCAAAGGGTGAAGCATATGGAAACTAACTATTTAGGCAAGTTTAAATGAGGCCGGAACAACAAACTACAATTCCGGAAAATCCCCATGTGCATATTTTAGATTCGGTACTGTTCTGCCCTAAACCATATTTTATTGTTGTTAAACATGCAAGATGAGTGCACCATGTTAAACTAGGCATTTTTCCACCCATTTACAAATAAAGTTTGTTAAAATTGGAGCTACGGCTATTTAGTTATGAAATAAACCATTTTAACATGGCATTTTGAGCAAGTTTAAACAAACAACATTTTAAACATGGATGAAAGCAGCATATTATGAAACTAGACAAAATTCTAAGCATCTTACATATATAAAACATTTTAATCCGATGCACGGTTGTGGAGTTATTATATGCATGAACAATAGGGGTCAATCTGCAAAACAGGTAAATCACTGGATAATAGCTAAATTCACGGATCTGGGGAAAAACATGTCAGGCTGAATTAGAGCACAGGCCGAAACAGGACATGGGCGCTGGAGGCTCACCATGTGCCTTGGCCCGATTGGAGGGGAGGCTGCAAGAGGGGCGCGCTGGGCCTTGCTGGATCTGGGAGGCTGCTGGCGATGCTGGGCCTGGGCGCGGATCTGAAGGCGCGCTGGTCGACGGGGTAGCGACCAGGCGCGGGGTGGTCGCGGTCAACGCGAGCGAGGAGCGGGATGTTGCTGCTCTCGTTCCTGAAGAACAGAAACAACAACATCTCCATGGCGATGGAGAAGAAGCAGGCAGGGGGGTCCTGGCGGCGGGGTCGGGGAACCGGCCGGAACAGGCAGAACAGAGCGCGGGGAGGCGCCTGGGTTCAGATCAGGCAAGAGGAGGCGTGGATCGGATCCCCAAGCGGCGGAACATGCTACAAGGCCATGGAAGAAACTGTTGCCTGAAGAAAAGACAGAGGAGAAATCAGAGAGAGCCAAAGAAAGAACTAGAGGGAGGGAGAGCACGGGGAAAGAGAGGGGCGGCGCTCATCTGCTCTTGGGCCAGGTGGCCGGCAGCACAGCAGCAGGTCTGGAGCGACACGAGGCGGCGATGGCCTGGACGAGGAGGAGGCCGCGGACGAAGGACAACGACGGCTTGAGGCGCCTGGGATGCCCAGGCAGAAGAGATCGAGCATCGGGCTCACGAGAGGCCTGGCGAGGATGAGGTCTGGAGCAGGGCGCCGGGGTTGAGTGGACGCGGGCACGAGAGGAGAGGAAGAGGATGACGATGATGTTGCTGTTGCTGTCATCTGCGGCGGCGAGCTTCGGCTCGAGGAGGGAAACGGGGTCGCGGCGAAGCGGGGGCTGCAGGAGACTGCGAGGACGGTGCGGCAGGTAAGGGGAGCAGCGCGGCTGCCGGTGTCGGAGACGAGCGGGAGGAGAGCCTCGGGCATGCTGCTATTGGTGGATGGCGGGGACGGCATGAGGTGGGAGGCGACAGGGAGCTCCTCTCCCTGGCTCGCGACGAGGGGAACGGGGAGGTCTTCGTGTGATGTGGTGGTTGGATTGGCAGGGGAGGTCGAGCAGAGGAGTGGCGGCTGCGGGAAATCGAGGAGAAGCTGGAGGCTTGGCTGTCCCGATCGGGAAGGAGGAGGCTGGTAGGTTGGGGATGGATCCCGAGGGGGGGATTTGGTAGAGAGTGGCGGTGGGTAGGAGGATGGATGGGACAAGCCCCTAGGATCTAGGGTTAGTCTTCTTATATAGCAAAAGAGTTTTAGGAAGGGGCTAGAATGACCCTCGGATCGTAATCGGACGGCTGAGGAAAAATAGGTTAGGACGTCCAATTAAGAAAACAGAGATGTTTTAGAGATGTTTGGGGATGATATGAATGCAACGGTGATGATTGAGCGGTTCGGGTTCGGGGCAGTTTCGGACACGTGCGAGGGTGCTGCGAGCTGGCAAGAGAGGTTAGGTGGTCACGGTCAAGAGGGAAGCGAAAACCCGATTGGTCTCGGAATGGTCAACGAAGGCAAGGGGGGACACGGCAACTACGAACGGGCTAAGTGTTTTGAAAACAATGTCGATGTAATGCGAATGATGACATGAGATGAGATGCATGACATGAACAAAATGCAAAAACAAAAGACAAAAACCCAACCACGGAGGAAAATAAAATATCACATCTCCAGAAAAGGCAAAGGTTGGAGTTACGAATATGGAAAGTTGTATCCGGGGCGTTACAAAATATTCGGATCCCATCAAAACGTGGGAAATTTTATTGAATTCTGTTTTGAATGGTTGGTTGAAATGGGTTGTACTTTTAACAAACTGTAAACGGGCTGTAGTAAATTCCATTAGAATTCAAAAATGGGCTACACATTCTTACAAATCTCAAATGGGCTATAAGTTCTCTGCCACACACTTTTGGCCTTACTAAGTTGACACGTCCCCTAAAAAAACAGAGTTGACGCGTATGCAAGGCTTTGTCAACTTATAGTCAACACACGGTTCTAGCAGCAGTGGCCGTTGGATGTCCATCCAACGGATGCCGTGCTTCTTCTTCAATCTCGGATATTCTAGCTTCACCCGCCCAAAAAATGATTCCTCCCCCTGACATCTGGGGCACACCATTTCGGAAGCTGACCTGTGGGCCTACTAAGTTGACGTACCAAGGGCTTTGTCAACTTAGTCAATATAAACGATTCTAGCTGCAGTGACCATACGATGTCCATCCAACAGCCGTCGTTCAACCTCTGGTCTTCTTGCTCCAGCCGCCCAAAGCAGCGCCGGTCGTGCCGCCTGCTCCTGCCTCCCATGGCCGGTTGTGCTGCCACGGAGGCCTCACCGCCCCCTACTACTCCCACCGCTGGCCAGGCCATCCCTCCACTCACCCACACCCCCTGTTATTCTGCGGCGACGGCAGCGCAGCCGAACCAGTGAACCCTCGTACTCCTCTCCACGTGTGCATCCACTGTCGTGTCTTCCCCGGCTCCGTGTCGTCCCCTTCCTAGGCCTCGCCGTCGTCCACCGCCGTGGTGCTCTCGGTGCGGCGTGGTCAACGTGGTCAAGGAACGACTTCCATCGGACATGGACTGTACGTGGAGAGGCTGACAGCTGGGTCCACGGCAGCCGCAAGGAAGTGCCTCCTTATTACGTGCAAAATAATTATTCCTCCACCTGACAACGGGGACCCACCGAACGGGCCACCGTATTTCATGAAAAAATGATTCGCCCCCTGACTGCTGGGACCCACGAGCTACATCTTCGCACGCAAGGAAGTGCGTCCGGGGAAAAAACAATTCGCCCCCCTGACTGCTGGGACCCACCAGCTACATCTTCGCACGCAAGGAAGTGCGTCCGAAAGAAAAACGTTTCGC
>NC_041385.1:530430676-530546327 GCF_002162155.2 Triticum dicoccoides | reverse complement strand
GACTGCTGGGACCCACCAGCTACACCTTCGCACGCAAGGAAGTGCGTCCGGGCAAAAAAAATGATTCGCCCTCCTGACTGCTGGGACCCAGCGGCTACACCTTCGCACGCAAGGAAGTGCGTCCGGGCAAAAAAAATGATCCGCCCCCCTGACTGCTGGGACCCACCAGCTACATCTTCGCACGCAAAGGAAGTGCGTCTGGGCAAAAAAATGATTCGCCCCTTTGACTGCTGGGACCCACCAGCTACATTTTCGCACGCAAGGAACTGCCTGACAGTCGGGACCCACCTGGTCGAAGCGTACGTAGCGTTGTCATTTTGGTCGCGAACGTGTACGTACATATATACTGGTCGATGTAGAGGCGTGCACGTGTCGTAGTAAAGGTGCGTACGTGTCGTAGTAGAGGCGCGCACGTAGCATGTACACGTACGTACAGCGGCCAGGGTGCAAGAAAGAAAATACGGCCACGTACGTAAATACGGGCGGGGTCTCGAACACCTACTCGCACATACGTACATGGCTGGGTCGGACGGAGAAACAGCGTCGTCGTCGTGTTCATCGGGAGGCAACGGAATGCGTCGTGTTCATGGGGAGGCAACGGAATGCGTCGTGTTCATCGGGAGGCAACGGAACGCATGGGAGCCAACTGGCTTGGATGGAACAGGCGATGGAAACGAGGCCTGGCGTACCGCACAACAGAGGATTTGGACCTCCTACATTCGAAACGGGCTCCTGTTGATCGGGAGGGGTGTGGCGTACCGCAAAACGGAGGAAACGGACCTCCTACCGTCGAAACGGGGGTCCTGTTGATCGGGAGGGGTGTGGCGTACTGCAAAATGGACGAAACGGACCTCCTACGGTCGAAACGGGGGTCATGTTGATCGGGAGGGGTGTGGTGTACCGCGAAACGGACGAAACAGACCTCCTACGGTCGAAACGGGGGTCCTGTTCATCGGGAGGGGTGTGGCATACCGCAAAATGGGACTCCATTGGATATTGTTCATCTCCACCGTCGACCTCCTCCAGCCTCCACGGGCTCCTGTTCATCCAGCCTCCACCGCGCGCTACTCCACCGGCTACTGTTCAACCACCCCTCCACGGGCACCCCTCCACCATCTACTGTTCATCCAGCCCTCCACACCACAGGGTCCTGTTCAACCACCCCTCCACGGCCACCCCTCCACTGTCTACTGTTCATCCAGCCCTCCACACCACGGGTTCATGTTCATCCAGAGGCAACACCACCGCTCACTGTTCATCCAACCCCCCCACCCCCCCGCAACGCTCACTGTTCATCCAATCGATCGGCTTCAGTTAGCAGTAGTAGCGAAGGAATCGCTCCATCGGGTTCAGTTAACAGCCATTGATCGATCGCTCGGGTTCAGTAACACGTAGCCTGCAGTGCAATCACTCGAGTTTAGCTAGAGCCCAACGCCTCGCTCGGGTTCAGTTAGATCCAACGCCTCGCACGTGTACGAGAGAAACGCGCATCGCTCGGTGCCCGACCTCCCACTATAACCGGCAACTCCCCGAAATTTTCCTGCCCCTCGCTTCTACCACGGTTTTTTCCGTCATGGACGGCCCAAAGAATGTCATGCAGCTGTGTCTCTGGCCCGCCCAGGACGAAAAGCCCATTTTCTGTCATGATTTTTTGTCATAGAAGTAGGAGCCCACCACATCTATGATGATACCGGGTTTTGTCACAATTATCGTCATAGAAGTGTCATATGTATGACAGAAAAAAATTCCATTCGGCCCAAAATGTCATGGATGTGTCTTTTTTGTAGTGCCAGCTCCGTCTAAATCAACAAGGCATGTTGGGGAAAAAGTAGCTGTCTGGAGCATGCAACATTCCGATCATTTTGTGCAGTTCCACTAAAATAGAGCTGAGCGTCCCTGTTCCAAAGATATTAAGTGTGATTACGATAATAGAAGGCTGCTGATGAAACAATAAACACACAAATAGAAGCCGGTCACCTTTGCAGTCTCTCTTAAGACTAACTAGTTGGAGAAGATTAGGCTCGGAGTTGGATGAGGAGGATAGAGCAAAACCAATCTCCCTTTAGGCAGTCGCACTGAAATGTAGAGATGTTGCCCATGTGACATTTTGGTAGAACTGCACAAAACACTCTTAAGAAAAAAGTGATTTGTGCAGTTCACCAAAAGGTCGCAATAGCAACGAGGTGAAATGGATAGCCCTGTTTGCAAAAAAGAGGTAGAAAGGAGACAATTACTGGCCAATAAGAGTTGATGACACATGCGACGACAAAAAAGAAGCATATTCCTTGTCCTAAGGGAAGAAAAAACACGGTTGTGTTTGTCTAAGACAGTGTGAGGACGAGATTGCAATATGAAAAGTACGACGGATGAGCTAAGTTTTGGGCAAAGGACTATGGAAGATCCTGATACGTCTCCAACATATCTATAATTTATGAAGCATTCATGCTATATTATTATCTATTTTGGATGTTTATGGGCTTTATTATACAATTTTATATTATTTTTGGGACTAACCTATTAACCGGAGGCCTAGCCCATGTTGTCGTTTTCTTGCCTATTTCAGTGTGTCAAAGAAATTGAATATCAAACGGAGTCCAAACGGAATGAAACCTTCGGGAAAGTTATTTTTGGAATGGAAGCAATCCAGGGGACTTGGAGTGCACGTAAGGGAAGCTTCGAGGTGGCCACGAGGCAGGGAGGCACGCCCACCTCCCCTGGGCGCGCCCCCACCCTCGTGGGCCCCTCGTGGCTCCCCTGACCGACTTCTTTCACCTATATATGTCCATATACCCTAAAAACATCGGGGAGTAAAATAGATCTGGAGTTCCGCCGCCGCAAGCCTCTGTAGCCACTAAAAACCTCTCGGGGGGCCGTTCCGGCGCCCTGCCGGAGGGGGAATCCCTCACCGGTGGCCATCTTCATCATCCCGACACTCTCCATGACGAGGAGGGAGTAGTTCACCCTCAGGGATGAGGGTATGTACCAGTAGCTATGTGTTTGATCTCTCTCTCTCTCTCTCGTGTTCTTGAGGTGAAACGATCTTGATGTATCGCGAGCTTTGCTATTATAGTTGGATCTTATGATGTTTCTCCCCCTCTACTCTCTTGTAATGGATTGAGTTTTCCCTTTGAAGTTATCTTATCGGATTGAGTCTTTAAGGATTTGAGAACACTTGATGTATGTCTTGCCATGCTTATCTGTGGTGACAATGGGATATCCACGTGATCTACTTGATGTATGTTTTGGTGATCAACTTGCGGGTTCAATGAACTTATGCATAGGGGTTGGCACACGTTTTCGTCTTGACTTTTAGGTAGAAACTTTGGGGCACTCTTTGAAGTACTTTTGTGTTGGTTGAATAAATGAATCCGAGATTGTGTGATGCATATCGTATAATCATACCCACGGATACTTGAGGTGACAACGGAGTATCTAGGTGACATTAGGGTTTTGGTTGATTTGTGTCTTAAGATGTTATTCTAGTACGAACTCTATGATTGATTGAACGGAAAGAATAGCTTCATGTTATTTTACTACATACTCTTGAATAGATCGAGCAGAAAGAATAACTTTGAGGTGGTTTCGTACCCTACCACAATCTCTTCGTTTGTTCTCTGCTATTAGTGACTTTGGAGTGACTCTTTGTTGCATGTTGAGGGATAGTTATATGATCCAATTATGTTATTAGTGTTGAGAGAACTTGCACTAGTGAAAGTATGAACCCTAGGCCTTGTTTCCTAGCATTGGAATACCGTTTACGCTCACTTTTATCATTAGTTACCTTGCTGTTTTTATATTTTCTACAAAAACCTATATCTATCATCCATATTGCACTTGCATCACAATCTCTTCACCGAACTAGTGCACCTATACAGTTTTCCATTGTATTGGGTGTGTTGGGGACACAAGAGACTCTTTTTTATTTGGTTGCAGGTTTGTTTGAGAGAGACCATCTTCATCCTACGCCTCCCACGGATTGATAAACCTTAGGTCATCCACTTCAGGGAAATTTGCTACTGTCCTACAAACCTCTGCACTTGTAGGCCCAACAACATCTACAAGTAGAAGGTTGTGTAGTAGACATCAAGCTCTTTTCTGGCGCCGTTGCCAGGGAGGCTAGGTAAGCGGCACTCACACCCCGTCAACTAAGCTCTTTTCTGGCACCGTTGCCGGGGAGGTGAGTGCTTGAAGGTATATCTTTAGATCTTGCAATTGAATCTTTTAGTTTCTTGTTTTATCACTAGTTTATTTTATAAAAGAAAACTACACAAAAAATGGAATTGAGTTTGCCTCATATGCTTCATCTTTTTAATATCTTTCGTGAGAATGATGGAAAGGAAAATTGTGCTCAATTGCTAGAAGAAGAATGCATTAAAATGTTTGGTACCAGATCTTTGTATGATGAGCATGATTGCAATGTTGTTAGTATGAATTCCTTGAATACCCATGATGCTAATGATATGCAAATCCACAAGCTTGGGGATGTATGTTTGATGAGGATGATATGTTTAGTCCCCCAAGTTTTGATGAGAATATTTATTATGATGAAAGCATGCCTCCTATTTATGATGATTATATTGATGAAAGTGGGTTTGGAAGAGTGTCAACTTTAGGAAGTAATGATCCCACTATTTTGGAGGATGTTGAATATTATTGTGATAATTATGAAAGTGGATTTGGAGAGGTCATGACTTTATTTAGTGATGAATCCACTATTTCGGAAGAAGTTCCAATTGATTTTGAGAACAAAGTTGCTATCTATGATGATTATTGTGATGACTTGTATGCTATTAAGAATAATGATAACCATGAAACTTGTCATCATGATTTTAGTTTTCAATTGGATTATGCCTCACATGATAATTATTTTGTTGATCTTGCTCCCACTACTATTCATGAGAAGAAATTTGCTATGTGGAGAGTAATAAAATTTCTATGCTTGTAGATCATGAAAAGAATGCTTTAGGTGCTGGTTATATGGTTGAATTCATTCGTGATGCTACTGAAAATTATTATGAGGTAGGAATATATGCTTGTAGGAATTGCAATAATATCAAGTTTCCTCTCTATGTGCTTAAAGTTTTGAAGTTATGCTTGTTCTGCCTTCCTATGCTAGTTGATTATTGTTCCCATAAGTTGTTTGCTCACAAAATCCCTATGCATAGGAAGTGGGTTAGAATTAAATGTGCTAGTCATATTCTTCATGATGCTCTCTTTATGTCTCAATTCTTATCTTTTATGTGAGCATCATTGAAATCATTATGCCTAGCTAGGGGCGTTAAACGATAGCGCTTGTTGGGAGGCAACCCAATTTTATTGTGTTCCTTGCTTTTTGTTTCTGTTTAGTAATAAATAATTCATCTAGCCTCTGTTTAGATGTGGTTTTATGTTTCAATTAGTGTTCGTGCCAAGTAGGACCTTTGAGAAGACTTGGGTGAAGTCTTTATGATCATGCTGTAAAACACAGAAACTTTAGTGCTCACGAGATTAGCTACAACTTTTTACTGGAGAGTGATATTAGGTTGATTCTTTTTGAATATGATTAATAGACAAATTCCTCAGGTCCACCAATTTATTTCAGAATTGTTGGAGTTACAGAAGTATTCGAATGATACAGATTACTACAGACTGTTCTGTTTTTGACAGATTCTGTTTTCATTGTGTTGTTTGCTTATTTTGATGAATCTATGAGTAGTATCGGAGGGTGAACCATAGAGAAGTTAGAATACAGTAGATATTACACCAATATGAATTTAGAATGAGTTCACAACAGTACCTAAGTGGTGATTTATTTTCTTATACTAACGGAGCTTACGAGTTTTCTGTTAAGTTTTGTGTTGTGAAGTTTTCAAGTTTTGGGTAAAGATTCGATGGACTATGGAATAAGGAGTGGCAAGAGCCTAAGCTTGAGGATTCCCAAGGCACCCCAAGGTAATATTCAAGGACAACCAAGAGCCTAAGCTTGGGGATGCCCCGGATGGCATCCCCTCTTTCGTCTTCGTTCATTGGTAACTTTACTTGGAGCTATATTTTTATTCACCACATGATATGTGTTTTGCTTGGAGCGTCATTTTCTTTTGTTAGTATTTGCTTGCTGTTATTTATGATAATGTTTTGAATCTTTAGTTTCAATAAAAATGTCAAGGACAGCTTTTACCATGCTTATTTTGCAAGTATACACGTTGCTGTTTCAAAACAGAAAGATTACCACTGTTGCAAAAATTCCCTAGAAAAGTCAGAACGTGATAAAATGTTAAAACCTTTTGCATAATAAGCTCTGATAAATTTACTACAGTGGGAATTTTCTTTAATATTTTTGGAGTTAGGGAAGTATGATGAATCTTGCATTCTTTAAAATTGTACTGTTTTGGCAGATTGCTGTTATGTTTGCATTGTTTGCGTATGTTTGCTTGTTTAATGATTCTATTTGAGGATAGGTGTATCAAATATGCAGAGGCATTTAGTATGCAATGTTGAATAATAATTTTAGTGATTTTCTACAGTAGATTATGATAAGGTTTTTGCATTGGTTTATACTAACTTATCTCACGAGTCTTTGTTGAGTTTTGTGTGGATGAAGCTTTTGAGATTTAGGGAGACCGTGATATGAAAGGAATTAAGGAGACACAAAAGCTCAAGATTGGGGATGCCCAAGGCACCCCGAGATAATATTCCAAGAAGTCTCAAGCATCTAAGCTTGGGGATGCCCCGGTAGGCATCCCACCTTTCTTCTTCGACAACTATCGGTTAGTATCGGTTGATCCTAAGTTTTTGCCTCTTCACATGATGTTTGATATCCTTGAAATGTCATTTTATTTTGTTTTGCTTGCTGTTTGAATAAAATACCAAGATCTGAAATTCTTAAATGAGAGAGAGTCTTCACATAGTTACATAATTATTTATCTACTCATTGATCTTCACTTATATCTTTTTGGAGTAGTTTGTCATTTACTCGTGTGCTTCACTTATATTCTATGAGTAAATGGTTGAATGAGTTGAATGTCATAAATCTGAAATTATATATGTTTCATATGCTTACCCCATTGAGAGTAATGACTTCACATCTAAGAAGTAGAGGTGGTAAATTTATTAAAGGTTAGCAAACATTGTATTTGTCACTTGAACAATTCATGAAAGAATATTGAAGGAAGAGAGGTTTCACATATAAATATACTATCTTAGACATCTTCTATGATTGTGAGCCCCATTAATTATTTTCAAACCTGAGCAAATTAGTTGAAATTGGATAAGGAAGAAAACGTAATGAGTTATGCTTGGGTATATTTGTATAGAAGTTATATTGTTATGGATCCTTCAACATGTGGTACTTGCTTTTTAGAATCCTTTGCTAGCCAAAATATCTGTACTAAGCGGGAATACTTCTTGTGCATCCAAATCCCTTGAACCAAGTTTCTTCCATGAGTGTCCACCATACCTACCTATATGCGGTATTTACCTGCCGTTCCAAGTAAATTTGCACATGCCAAACTCTAAAGCTTAAAATAATAATTTGTTTTGTATGCCCGAATCGCCCATGTAGCGACTAGGGGCTGTCAGTATCTTCCGTGCTAGGTGGGTTATTCTCACGATGAGTGGACTCCGCTCATCATTCACGAGAAAATGGCTGGTAACTGGGATGCCCAGTCCTATGATCAAAAGATCAATAACAGAATCACAAAATAATTTAGACAAAACTCCCCCAGGAATGTTGATAGTTGGACAACACCCATTGTTTCGGCCAAGCCGTGGAGTGTGATTGTTGGTGGAGGGGGAGTAAAATCTTTACCATTCTGTTTGGAACCGCCTATAATGTGTGTAGCATGGAATGGGAACTCTTGGTTGTTATGTTGACAATCAAAGCATACCTCTCAAAATTATTTTCATCTTTGTTTTAAAGATTTGAGCTCTGGCACCTCTGCAAATCCCTACTTCCCTTTGCGAAGGGCCTATCTTTTACTTTTATGCAAGAGTCAGTAGTATTCCTTCTCATTCCAACCTACTCTTTAGTTGGCAAGTATCATGTGATGGAATATCCAAGCATATATGGCCATTCGAATATATTTGATCATGAATTATTATTGTTGACAATTATCTATATGATAAGTAAGTTGGGAGGCGAAACATTAAGCCCCTATCTTTCTCTGTGTTCGATGGATGCTATTTGTTCTAAAAATATGCTTTGAGTGGTAGCAATCATGGAAATGATAGTTGAGTATGTGCGATTTGCTAAATCAAAGCTCTGACATAGACCCTTCCTAAAAATAAGATGAATTGCAATTGTTTGACGACTGAGAATGAAGTTTGCTAGTTTTCAAGAAAGTCTATGGTCTATGCTTTAACATGTGAATAGCTTGTTACTTAGAAGTTTTATGAATTGGGCTACTATTATGACATATAATGATGCTAGAAAAGGTGATTGAAATTATCATTGATCAAACTTGTGCACCTGCTAGCATTCACACTTCATAAATTATTTCTTTTATCATTTACCTACTCGAGGACGAGCAGGAATTAAGCTTGGGGATGTTGATACGTCTCCAACGTATCTATAATTTATGAAGCATTCATGCTATATTATTATCTGTTTTGGATGTTTATGGGCTTTATTATACACTTTTATATTATTTTTGGGACTAACCTATTAACCGGAGGCCCAGCCCATATTGTTGTTTTCTTGCCTATTTCAGTGTTTTGAAGAAAAGGAATATCAAAAGGAGTCAAAACGGAATGAAACCTTTGGGAAAGTTATTTTTGGAACGGAAGCAAGCCAGGGGACTTGGAGTGCACGCAAGGGAAGCTTCAAGGTGGACACGAGGCAGGGAGGTGCTCCCACCTCCCCTGGGGGCGCCCCCACCCTCGTGGGCCCCTCGTGGCTCCCCTGACCGACTTCTTTAGCCTATATATGTCTATATACCCTAAAAACATCGGGGAGCACAATAGACGTGGAGTTCCGCCGCCGCAAGCCTCTGTAGCCACCAATAACCTCTCGGGAGCCCGTTCCGGCGCCTTGCCGGAGGGGTAATCCCTCACCGGTGGCCATCTTCATCATCCCAGCGCTCTCCATGACGAGGAGGGAGTAGTTCACCCTCGGGGCTGAGGGTATGTACCAGTCACTATGTGTTTGATCTCTCTCTCTCTCTCTCGTGTTCTTGAGGTGACATGATCTTGATGTATCATGAGCTTTGCTATTAGAGTTGGATCTTATGATGTTTCTCCCCCTCTACTCTCTTGTAATGGATTGAGTTTTCCCTTTGAAGTTATCTTATCGGATTGAGTCTTTAAGGATTTGAGAACACTTGATGTATGTCTTGCCGTGCTTATCTGTGGTGACAATGGGATATTCACGTGATCTACTTGATGTATGTTTTGTGATCAACTTGCGGGTACAATGAACTTATGCATAGGGGTTGGCACACGTTTTCGTCTTGACTCACCGGTAGAAACTTTGGGGCACTCTTTGAAGTACTTTTGTGTTGGTTGAATAGATGAATTTGAGATTGTGTGATGCATATCGTATAATCATACCCACGGATAGTTGAGGTGACAATGGAGTATCTAGGTGACATTAGGGTTTTGGTTGATTTGTGTCTTTAGGTGTTATTCTAGTACGAACTCTATGATAGATTGAACGGAAAGAATAGCTTCGTGTTATTTTACTACAGACTCTTGAATAGATCGAGCAGAAAGAATAACTTTGAGGTGGTTTCATACCCTACCATAATCTCTTCATTTGTTCTCCGCTATTAGTGACTTTGGAGTGACTCTTTGTTGCATGTTGAGGGATAGTTATATGATCCAATTATGTTATTATTGTTGAGAGAACTTGTACTAGTGAAAGTATGAATCCTAGGCCTTGTTTCCTAGCATTGCAATACCGTTTATGCTCATTTTTATCATTAGTTACCTTGCTGTTTTTATATTTTCAGATTAAAAAAACCTATATCTACCATCCATATTGCACTTGCATCACCATCTCTTCGCCGAACTAGTGCACCTATACAATTTGCCATTGTATTGGGTGTGTTGGGGACACAAGAGACTCTTTGTTATTTGGTTGCAAGGTTGTTTGAGAGAGACCATCTTCATCCTATGCCTCCCACGGATTGATAAACTTTAGGTCATCCACTTGAGGGAAATTTGCTACTGTCCTACAAACCTCTGCACTTGGAGGCCCAACAACGTCTACAAGAAGAAGGTTGTGTAGTAGATATCAGATCCACATGAAGCGACGTGGGAAGACGGGCAGTGGAGCAAGGCCGAAGGGGATACCTGGAGGTCGTCGGGATGTAACTAGGTGAGCGGCGGCGGGCGGGATCTGCCCATATTGCGGTAGCGAGCAGGTGGCATAGGCCCTACCATGCCGGAGCTTGGTCAGAGATAACGACGTGTACCACAGATCGGGACGTGCTGCCTCGGCGCCGTCGAATGGAGAAACGATGCACGTCCTCCCTTTCCGCCGGCGGACGGGATGCGGACGGACCAATGACCAACGGTGAGAGAGAGAGAGAGAGGCCACCGCAGCCTTGTGTGAGATACTCTGAAGAGAGACAAACCTGGCAGGCAGGCTCCAATGTATGTAGTGGAGCGGACTTCCTTTTTCTCTATAAAATTGTTTTATATTCTATGTACGTGCCATTGAGCGACATAACTTTATTTAAAAATAACGCGCCAAGGCATCAAGTCGAACTTTGTTTCGTGCACACGTGGTACACGACCTCCGTAGGTAAACAACTGCTACACGCGTTCAAATTAGCACGTGGGCTGCCATTTCGTATAGAAATGAGCTCCACCGTGTACCCGCGCGGGTGTGACTGGGCACGAAGCGTGAGTACGTGCACGGTGCACCTATTCTCTTGTTGTATACGTACACCACCTACGTGGGGTTGTGTGAGAGAGATACAAACATAGAGAGAGATAGTGTGTGGGTTCGTGAGAGTTTTTTTGGGGGGTGGGGTCAACAAAAAAATGTAACATATGCAATGTGTGTGAAATAGAGTCCTGGATATATCATATATATAGAGGGGGTGATCCACGAGAAGAGAGTGGAGGTATCATCGTCTTGAGGTGTCCATAGAATCGAAGAGAGGGATGATGTGTGTGTGTGCGCGCGCACGATCGATAAAGAGTGCCATCAAATTTGTGTGTGCCCACGTCAAAGATATAGAGTGGCTGGCCTACTGGAACTTGAGAGGGGACATGTGCAGTTTGTCTCTGTGGCATGGATACCTACCTACAACGCTCGACTATTGGTGTGTGGTGGGGGGAGGGAGGCCTAATTAACTATAGAGGTACAATGGCTGGTATATGTGTGGAGGAGGAGAGAGGCCTACCTCATGTATTAAGGGAGATCGATCTACCTCATGTATTAAGGGAGATTGATTGGCATCCATGCATATGTGTAGGAGAGGAATAAGGTTGGGAGACAGACAAAGCTAGAGTGTTGGAGGGGGTGGTAGTGGAGTTGCTTCTAACAAATGGTGGGATAGGCTTGCTAGACAACTGGAGGGCACGCCTGCAATATCAATAAGAGAGGGGATGGCTGCCTGTCTGTGCACGTACGTGTGAGAGACGGGTCAGGAGGCATGCACGAATGATGAGGGGGTGATATGGTTGTGGTAAGCAGACATAACTACATAGGAAGATCAATCGTCCTTTGTCAGAAAAAGGAGAGACATAACTTGTGAGGTACGTTGATCGATGGGAGGGGGGATAGTTAAAGTCAGCCTAGGTATATGTTGGGAGATCGATCGGTATACATGCATGTGTGTGTTAGAGGCAAATGAGGCACGGGGAGAAGGATAGAGAGAGAGGGATGCATCTAGGAGGTGGTGCGAGAGTCATACTATATCGAGGGGGGAGGAGTGTGTGAGTACGAGATCGATGAAAAGAGTGGTGGGAGTGAGGCATGGACGGTGATAAGAGAAGAGGGGAAGCTTGTGTTTTGTGCTAGGCAAACCTGGCTAGAGAGGCATATCGATCGATGAGTGTCGTAAAGGAGCTGGGGGGCCTACACACACCGTGGGTGAACGACCTAAAGTGAAAAGACGAATTTGTGCGATGGAGATAGAGAATGTTGAGGGAGGGTGAGATGGATGCGGGCGTCTGCATGCATGAGAGAAAGTTAGCACTAGCTAGCTACAAAGATAAGAGGATTGTGTGGGTGTAAAAGGCGAATAGAGATCATACTTCATTATAAAAAGCGAATTCGGATATTTGAAGAATTTATCATAGTGTTTTAAACCGATGCATGTGTGAATATATATAACGGTGATACACATGGTGTGGTTATGAACATGTTATACTACATATAATATATTTTATCTCTACTCTTATAAAAAACAGAGTTGTTGATGATGGTGCCATCCTGCAATATAGACTGTCCGATTTATATCTGACGGATAGGAAGGAAACTATGGCAATTTTGAAAAAAGATACCCACACCCCTCACCATATTTGCAAAGGCCTCCCCTTGATCATGTTGATGTTCTGTGGAATGCATGGGCATCTTGCTAGTACTACGTATAACATATAGAACATTGATCATAATTTGGGCTAATGTGTGGCTTTTGCAACTCAGGTCTAAATACTTGTCATAATGTAGGGGGCGGGGCACTATACTATGTGTAATAAACACGGTGTACACGTATGGAACATGGTTTTGATTATGAATATATAGTTAGTACATCAAATGTACTATTATTTGGAATCATCATCAAGTGTATTCAAAAAATAGAATTCGAGTTCATGTAGTACACATAGTTTATATCTATCTCTATAGTAATCATGTGGTGTGTTATTAAGGTAATACACGAATGATGGTTGAAGTTGGCAACAATCATGATTATAGATTCTTATTGAAATAGAGAAATGAATTCAAATTCAGTTCGAATTGCAGCGGTAGTATAGACATTTGGAATGCACTAAACTGTTGGTATGAGTAGGTTACATGCATTATACAGCAAGCGAAAAATTTAATTGGACATAACATGGATTCATACTACCAAATAGCATTTAATTGCACTAAATTGTTGGTATGAGTAGCTTTAAATAGCATTTTTATAGTAAAAAGGGGCAAGACTCTCTCTTTGTATGGTGTGAATAGTTTTATTTTTTTCATTTTCTTTTTGGTTGAGGGAAGTGCGAATTGATTTGGTACGTACAAGTACAATATTACACGTTAGGCTTGTCCCTAAAATTCAACCCGCGCCTTGTTATATCCTGAAAATTCAGATATTGTGCTCCCAAAACTGGCGCCTTCACAACCCGCGGCTTGCTATCCCGAAATTACAACGCGCGCGAAAACTCCCTCCAGCTGCCAAATCCCGACACGCGAAATCCCGTTCTAACCCTGAGCCGAAAGGGCCGCTAGTGCAGTGGGGGTACTTTTGTAACACACCCTACATTTTGGACAAGCGCGTCCCTAGGTCATGGTTCACCCCCTTCCATCGCCTCCTTTTTGCCATTCGAAATCCCAAGCCGCCATAACCTCTCCGCTCCAGCTGCGAAACCCCGCCCTCCTCCGTCCGCCACCTCACTGCTGCCCAGTCGGAGCCTCTTCCCCGATGACGTCGTCCACCGCAACAGCTCGACGTCCCTCGTCCACCTCCCCGGATGAGGATCCGTCGTCCATCTTGTCGTCTCGCCGGTTCAGCCGCCCCGTCCTCCACCTCCAAGGAGCTGCTCCGATGATCGCCTCGTCTATCGTGGCTGCTCCATCCCCACAACACCGCCTTAACCTGCTCCACCGGAACCGCAGCATCCTCACCGACTCCTCGGACAAAGCCGAGGCCTACTCGGTGCCACCAAAGAGGTTGTACACTCATCGCATCACACCTTCTCCTTAGCTCGACCTCCTGGCGCTGACGGTGCTCCATCCCGCACCCCCATGGAGCGGCTACCTTGAAGCCGGTGCCACGAGCGACATCTCCACGGAGGCTCTCCCCCAGTGAGAGGCCCCTTCGGCGGCAGCGTCCATACCAGTCGGATCTGCTGCTGCTGCTACTCCGGCTCTCGCTCGATCGCTCGCTCGCCCAGCTGTTGCTGCTTCGGCTCTCGCTCGATCGCTCGCTCTGCTGCTGCTCCGGCTCTCGCTCGATCGCTCGCTCGCCCAGCTGCTGCTACTCCGGCTCTCACTTGCTCACTCGCGCTACTGCTGCTGCTCTCCCCCTTGCTCGTGCTGCTGCTCTGCTCCGATTTAGCTACACTTCACTCGACTGAATCGACTTTTGGGTCAGTCGATTTTCAGGGGGTGGGGGGGCTCGCCGGAGTTAAGGAAGAACCTGAAGGAAATATGCCCTAGAGGCAATAATAAAGTTATTATTTATTTCCTTATATCATGATAAATGTTTATTATTCATGCTAGAATTGTATTAACCAGAAACATGATACATGTGTGAATATATAGACAAACATAATGTCACTAGTATGCCTCTACTTGACTAGATCATTAATCAAAGATGGTTATGTTTCCTAACCATAGACATGAGTTGTCATTTGATTAACGGGATCACATCATTAGGATAATGATGTGATTGACTTGACCCATTCCGTTAGCTTAGCAGTTGATCGTTTAGTATGTTGCTATTGCTTTCTTCATGACTTATACATGTTCCTACAACTATGAGATTATGCAACTCCCGTTTATCGGAGGAACACTTTGTGTGCTACCAAACGTCACAATGTAACTGGGTGATTATAAAGGAGCTCTACAGGTGTCTCCAAAGGTACATGTTGAGTTGGCGTATTTCGAAATTAGGCTTTGTCACTCTGATTGTCGGAGAGGTATCTCTGGACCCTCTTGGTAATGCACATCACTATAAGCCTTGCAAGCAATGTAGCTAATGAGTTAGTTACGGAATGATGCATTACATAACGAGTAAAGAGACTTGCCGGTAACGAGATTGAACTAGGTATTGAGATACCGACAAACGAATCTCGGGCAAGTAACATACCGATGACAAAGGGAACAACGTATGTTGTTATGCGGTTTGACCGATAAAGATCTTCGTAGAATATGTAGGAGCCAATATGAGCATCCAGGTTCCGCTATTGGTTATTGACTGGAAACGTGTCTCGGTCATGTCTACATAGTTCTCGAACCCGTAGGGTCCGCACGCTTAAAGTTTCAATGACGGTTATATTATGAGTTTATGAGTTTTGATGTACCGAAGGTTGTTCGGAGTCCCGGATGTGATCACGGACATGACGAGGAGTCTCGAAATGGTCGAGACATGAATATTGATATATTGGAAGCCTATATTTGGATATCGGAAGTATTCCGGGTGAAATCGTGATTTTACCGGAGTACCGTGGGGTTACCGGAACCCCTCGGGGGCTTAATGGGCCATAGTGGGCCTTGGTGGAGAAGAGGAGAGGCGGCCAGGTGATGCGTCTCCGACGTATCTATAATTTGTGAAGCATTCATGCTATTTTATTATCTGTTTTGAATGATTACGGGCTGTATTATACACTTTTATATTACTTTTGGGACTAACCTATTAACCGGAGGCCCAGCCCATATTGTTGTTTTAGTGCCTTTTCAGTATTTCGAAGAAAAGGCATATCAAGCGGAGTCCAAACGGAATGAAACCTTCGGCAGCGTGATTTTTGGAACGAACGTGACCCAGGAAACTTGGAGTGCAATCCGGAGAAGCATCAAGGAAGCCACAAGATAGGGGGCGCGCCCACCCCCCCTGGGCGCGCCCTCCACTCTTGTGGGTCCCTCGAGGCTCCCCCGACCGACTTCTTTCACCTATATATTCCCTTATACCCTAAAACCATCAAACAAGAAGATAGATCAGGAGTTCCGCTGCCGCAAGCCTCTGTAGCCACCAAAAACCTCTCGGGAGCCTGTTCCGGCACACTGCCGGAGGGGGAATCCATCACCGGTGGCCATCTTCATCATCCTGGCGCTCTCCATGATGAGGAGGGAGTAGTTCACCCTCGGGGCTGAGGGTATGTACTAGTAGCTATGTGTTTGATCTCTCTCTCTCTCTCGTGTTCTCTCTATGGCACGATCTTGATGTATCGCGAGCTTTGCTATTATAGTTGGATCTTATGATGTTTCTCCCCCCCCCTCTACTCTCTTGTGATGAATTGAGTTTTCCCTTTGAAGTTATCTTATCAAGTTGAGTCTTTAAGGATTTGAGAACACTTGATGTCTGTCTTGCCGTGTTTATCTGTGGTGACAATGGGATACCACGTGCCACTTTATGTATGTTTTCGTGATCAACTTGCGGGTTCCGCCCATGAACCTATGCATAGGGGTTGGCACACGTTTTCGTCTTGATTCTCCGGTAGAAACTTTGGGCCACTCTTTGAAGTACTTTGTGTTGGTTGAATAGATGAATCTGAGATTGTGTGATGCATATCGTCTAATCATGCCCACGGATACTTGAGGTGACAATGGAGTATCTAGGTGACATTAGGGTTTTGGTTGATTTGTGTCTTAAGGTGTTATTCTAGTACGAACTCTTGAATAGATTGATCCGAAAGAATAACTTTGAGGTGGTTTCGTACCCTACCATAATCTATTTGTTTGTTCTCCGCTATTACTGGCTTTGGAGTGACTCTTTGTTGCATGTTGAGGGATTGTTACATGATCTATCTATGTTATTATTGTTGAGAGAACTTGCACTAGTGAAAGTATGAACCCTATGCCTTGTTTCCTACCATTGCAATACCGTTTACGCTCACTTTTATCATTAGTTACCTTGCCGTTTTTATATTTTCAGATTACAAAAACCTATATCTACCATCCATATTGCACTTGTATCACTATCTCTTCGCCGAACTAGTGCACCTCTACAATTTACCATTGTATTGGGTGTGTTGGATACACAAGACTTTTTGTTATTTGGTTGCAGGGTTGTTTGAGAGAGACCATCTTCATCCTACGCCTCCCACGGATTGATAAACCTTAGGTCATCCACTTGAGCGAAATTTGCTACTGTCCTACAAACCTGTGCACTTGCAGGCCCAACAACGTCTACAAGAAGAAGGTTGTGTAGTAGACATCAAGCTTTTTTTTGGCGCCGTTGCCGGGGAGGTGAGTGCTTGAAGGCATATCTTTAGATCTTGCAACCGAATCTTTTTGTTTCTTGTTTTATCACTAGTTTTATTTTCTTATACTAACGGAGCTTACGAGTTTTCTGTTGAGTTTTGTGTTGTGAAGTTTTCAAGTTTTGGGTAAAGATTCGATCGACTATGGAATAAGGAGTGGCAAGAGCCTAAGCTTGGGGATTCCCAAGGCACCCCAAGGTAATATTCAAGGACAACCAAGAGCCTAAGCTTGGGGATGCCCCGGATGGCATCCCCTCTTTCGTCTTCGTTCATCGGTAACTTTACTTGGAGCTATATTTTTATTCACCATATGATATGTATTTTGCTTGGAGTGTCATTTTCTTTTGTTAGTATTTGCTTGATGTTATTTATAATAATGTTATTCATCTTTAGTTTCAATAAAAATGTCAAGGATATCCTTTACCATGCTTATTTTGCTAGTATACATGTTGCTGTTTTAAAAATAGAAAGTTTACCGCTGTTGCAAAAATTCCATAGAAAAGTCAGAGCATGATATAATGTTGAAACTTTTTGAATAATGAGATCTGATAAATCTTATACAGCATAGTATTTTGCTCATAATTTTTGGAGTTAGGGAAGTATGATGAATCTTGCATTCTATACAGACTATACTGTTTTGGCAGATTGCTGTTATGTTTGCATTTTTTGCATATGTTTGCTTGTTTAATGATTCTATTTGAGGATAGGAGTATTAAATATGCAGAGACATTTAGTATGCAATGTTGAATAATAATTTTAGTGATTTGTTACAGTAGAAAATGATAAGGTTTTGCATTGGTTTATACTAACCTATCTCGCGAGTTCTTGTTGAGTTTGGTGTGGATGAAGCTTTTGATAAAAAGAGAAACCATGATATGAGAGGATTTAAGGAGACACAAAAGTTCAAGCTTGGGGATTCCCAAGGCACCCCAAGATAATATTTCAAGAATTCTCAAGCATCTAAGCTTGGGGATGCCCCGGTAGGCATCCCACCTTTCTTCTTCAACAACTATCGGTTAGTATCGGTTGAGCCTAAGTTTTTGCTTCTTTACATGAGTTGTGCTATCCTCGCAATGTCATTTTATTTTGTTTTGCTTGCTGTTTGAATAAGATACCAAGATCTGAAATTCTTTATTGAGAGAGAGTCTTCACATAGTTACACAATTTTTTAGCTACCCATTGATCTTCACTTATATCTTTTTGGAGTAGTTTGTCATTTACTCATGTGCTTCACTTATATCCTATGAGTAAATGGTTGAATGAGTTGAATGTCATAAATCTTAAATTATATATGTTTCATTTGCTTATCCCATGGGGAGTAATGACTCCACATCTAAGAAGTAGAGTTTGTGAATTTATTGAAGGAAGAGAGATTTCACATATAATACTATCTTAGACATCTTTTATAATTGTGAGCACTCATTAAGTATGACATGCTAAAGAGTTGATGTTGGACAAGGAAGACAATGTAATGGGTTATGTTTTCTCACATGTCAGTTAAAGTATATTGTCATGGATCATTCAAACATGTTGAGCTTGCCTTTCCCCCTCATGATTGCCAAATTCCTTGCACCAAGTAGAGATACTACTTATGCTTCCAAATATCGTTAAACCCAGTTTTTGCCATGAGTGTCCACCATACCTACCTATTTGCGGTATTTACCTGCCGTTCCAAGTAAATTTGCATGTGCCAAACTCTAAACCTTCAAATAATAATCTGTTTTGTATGGCCGAATCGCTCATGTAGCGACTAGGGGCTGTCAGTATCTTCCATGCTATGTGGGTTATTCTCATGAGTGGACTCCGCTCATCATGCACGAGAAAAATGACTGGTAACCGGGATTCCCAGTCCCATGATCAAAAGATCAAAATCAAATCAAAAATAATTGCGAACAAAACTCCCCCAGGTTTGATGTTAGTTGGAGGCACTTGTTGTTTCAGACATGCCATGGATTGATGATTGTTGGTGGAGGGGGAGTAAAAACTTTTACCATTCTGTTTGGGAACTGCCTATAATGTATGTAGTATGGAAGATATTGGGAACTCTTGGTTGTTATGTTGACAATGAGATCATACCTCTCAAAATTATTTATCTCTATTTCAAAATCGAGCTTTGGCACCTCTGCAAATCCCTGCTTCCCTCTACGAAGGGCCTATCTTTTACTTTTATGCAAGAGTCTGTTGAAAATATGCCCTAGAGGCAATAATAAAATGGTTATTATTATTCCTTGTTCATCATAATTGTCTATTGTTGATGCTATAATTGTGTTATCCGGAAATCGTAATACATGTGTGAATATATAGACCACAACATGTCCCTAGTAAGCCTCTAGTTGACTAGCTCGTTTATCAATGGATGGTTATGGTTTCCTGACCATGGACATTGGATGTCATTGATAACGGGATCACATCATTGGGAGAATGATGTGATGGACAAGACCCAATTCTAAGCATAGCACAAGATCGTGTAGTTCGTTTGCTAGAGCTTTTCTAATGTCAAGTATCATTTCCTTAGACCATGAGATCGTGTAACTCCCAGATACCGTAAGAGTGCTTTGGGTGTACCAAACGTCACAATGTAACTGGGTGGCTATAAAGGTATACTACAGGTATCTCCAAAAGTGTCTGTTGAGTTGACACGAATCGAGACTGGGATTTGTCACTCCGTATGACGGAGAGGTATCTCTGGGCCCACTCGGTAATGGATCATAATAATGAGCTCAATGTGACCAAGTGGTTGGTCACGGGATCATGCATTACGGTACGAGTAAAGTGACTTACCGGTAACGAGATTGAACGAGGTATTGGGATACCGACGATCGAATCTCGGGCAAGTACCGTACCGATTGACAAAGGGAATTGTATACGGGATTACTTGAACCCTCGACATTGTGGTTCATCCAATGAGATCATTGAGGAGCATGTGGGAGCCAACATGGGTATCCAGATCCCGTTGTTGGTTATTGACCGGAGAGTCATCTCGGTCATGTCTGCATGTCTCCCGAACCCGTAGGGTCTACACACTTAAGGTTCGGTGACGCTAGGGTTGTAGAGCTATTAGTATGTGGTAACCTGAAAGTTGTTCGGAGTCCCGGACGAGATCCCGGATGTCACGAGGAGTTCCGGAATGGTCCTAAGGTGAAGATTTGTATATAGGAAGTCTAGTTTCGGCCACCGGGAAAGTTTCGGGGGTCACTAGTATTGTGTCGGGACCACCGGAAGGGTCCTGGTGGTCCACCGGGTGGGGACAGCTATCCCGGAGGGCCCCATGGGCTGAAGTGGGAAGGGAACCAGCCCCTGGTGGGCTGGTGCGCACCCCTTGGGCCTCCCCCTGCGCCTAGGGTTGGAAACCCTAGGGGTGGGGGTGCCCCACTTGGCTTGGGGGGCAAGTTTCCCCCTTGCCCCCCCCCCTTGAGATGGGATCTCTAGGGGCCGGCGCCCCCCCAGGGCCCCTATATAAAGAGGGGAGAGGGAGGGCTGCGCACCCCAGCTCCTGGCGCCTCCCTCTCCCTCCGTAACACCTCTCCCTCTCGCTGAGCTTGGCGAAGCCCTGCCGAGATCGCCGCTACTTCCATCACCATGCCGTAGTGCTGCTGGATCTCCATCAACCTCTCCCTCCCCCTTGCTGGATCAAGAAGGAGGAGACGTCTTCCCCAACCGTACATGAGTTGAACGCGGAGGTGCCGTCCGTTTGGCGCTAGGATCATCGGTGATATGGATCACGACGAGTACGACTCCATCAACCCCGTTCTCTTGAACTCTTCAGCTCACGATCTACAAGGGTATGTAGATGCACTCCTCTCTCTGTTGCTAGATGACTCCATAGATTGATCTTGGTGATGCGTAGAATTTTTTTATTTTTGGCTACGTTCCCCAACAGAGTCAAGGTGATCTTCACCTTTCCCTTTTTCATTTTATCCTTTGACAAGCACCTCGTGTTGGGAAGATCCTGATATATATATCCAATTGGATGTAAGTTAGCATGAACTATTATTGTTGACATCACCCAAAGGTGAATACGTTGGGAGGCAACACTATAGGCCCCTATCTTTCTCAGTGTCCAATTAAAACTCCATAACCATTAGTATTGCGTGAGTGTTAGCAATTGTGGAAGACTATATGATAGTTGAGTATGTGAAGTTTGCTAGTTTTCAAGAAAGTTTACGGTATATGCTTTAACATGTGAATTGCTTCTTGCTTGTTCGTGAGAAGTTTTCTGAGATAAACCACTGTTATGACATATAATCATGCTAGAAAAGGTGATTGAAATTATTATTGATCAAATTTGTGCACCTTCTAGCATTCACACTTCATAAATTCTTTCTTTTATCATTTACCTACTCGAGGACGAGTAGGAATTAAGCTTGGGGATGCTGATACGTCTCCAACGTATCTATAATTTATGAAGCATTCATGCTATTTTATTATCTGTTTTGAATGATTACGGGCTTTATTATACACTTTTATATTACTTTTGGGACTAACCTATTAGCTGGAGGCCCAACCCATATTGTTGTTTTATTGCCTGTTTCTGTATTTTGAAGAAAAGGAATATCAAATGGAGTCCAAACGGACTGAAACCTTCGGCAGCGTGATTTTTGGAACGAACGTGTCCCGGGAAACTTGGAGTGCAAGCCGGAGAAGCATCGAGGAAGCCAAAAGATAGGGAGCGCGCCCACCCCCCTGGGCGCGCCCTCCACTCTTGTGGGTCCCTCAAGGCTCCCCCGACCGACTTCTTTCGCCTATATATTCCCTTATACCCTAAAACCATCGAAGAAGAAGATAGATCGGGAGTTCCGCCGCCGCAAGCCTCTGTAGCCACCAAAAACCTCTTGGGAACCCGTTCCGGCACCCTACCGGAGGGGGAATCCATCACCGGTGGCCATCTTCATCATCCCGGCAGTCTCCATGACGAGGAGGGAGTAGTTCACCCTCGGGGCTGAGGGTATGTACCAGTAGCTATGTGTTTGATCTCTCTCTCTCTCTCTCTCTCATGTTCTCTCTATGGCACGATCTTGATGTATCGCGAGCTTTGCTATTATAGTTGGATCTTATGATGTTTCTCCCCCCTCCCTCTACTCTCTTGTGATGAATTGAGTTTTCCCTTTGAAGTTATCTTATCGGATTGAGTCTTTAAGGATTTGAGAACACTTGATGTATGTCTTGCCGTGTTTATCTATGGTGACAATGGGATATCACGTGCCACTTGATGTATGTTTTGGTGATCAACTTGCGGGTTCCGCCCATGAACTTATGCATAGGGGTTGGCACACGTTTTCGTCTTGATTCTCCAGTAGAAACTTTGGGGCACTCTTTGAAGTACTTTGTGTTGGTTGAATAGATGAATCTGAGATTGTGTGATGCATATCGTATAATCATGCCCATGGATACTTGAGGTGACAATGGAGTATCTTGGTGACATTAGGGTTTTGGTTGATTTGTGTCTTAAGGTGTTATTCTAGTACGAACTCTTGAATAGATTGATCCGAAAGAATACCTTTGAGGTGGTTTCGTACCCTACCATAGTCTCTTTGTTTGTTCTCCGCTATTAGTGGCTTTGGAGTGACTCTTTGTTGCATGTTGAGGGATTGTTATATGATCTATCTATGTTATTATTGTTGAGAGAACTTGCACTAGTGAAAGTATGAACCCTATGCCTTGTTTCCTACCATTGCAATACCGTTTACGCTCACTTTTATCATTAGTTACCTTGCTGTTTTTATATTTTCAGATTACAAAAACCTATATCTACCATCCATATTGCACTTGTATTACTATCTCTTCGCCGAACTAGTGCACCTATACAATTTACCATTGTATTGGGTGTGTTGGGGACACAAGAGACTTTTTGTTATTTGGTTGCAGGGTTGTTTGAGAGAGACCATCTTCATCCTACGCCTCCCACGGATTGATAAACCTTAGGTCATCCACTTGAGGGAAATTTGCTACTGTCCTACAAACTTGTGCACTTGTAGGCCCAACAACGTCTACAAGAAGAAGGTTGTGTAGTAGACATCACCAGGGCAGGGCCGCGCGCCCCTCCCTCCTAGTCTGAGGGGGCGGCGCCCCCCCTTTCCTTCCTCTCTCTCCCTCCTCTTTTCCCCCTTCTCCTAGTCCAACAAGGAAAGGAGGGAGTCCTACTCCCGGTGGGAGTAGGACTCCCCATGGCGCACCTTCTCCCTAGCCGGCCGCCCCCTCCCCCCTTCCTCCTTTATATACGGGGGCAGGGGGCACCTCTAGAGACACAACAACAAATCATTGATCTCTTAGCCGTGTGCGGTGCCCCCTCCACCATAGTCCTCCTCGATAATATTGTAGCGGTGCTTAGGCGAAGCCCTGCGATGGTAGAACATCATCATCATCACCATGCCCTCGTGCTGACGGAACTCTTCCTCGACACTCGGCTGGATCGGAGTTCGAGGGTCATCGAGTTGAACGTCTGCTAGAACTCGGAGGTGCCGTGCTTTCGGTGCTTGATCGGTCGGGCCGTGAAGACATATGACTACATCAACTGCGTTGTTCTAACGCTTCCGCTTTGGTCTACGAGGGTACGTGGACAGCACTCTCCCCTCTCGTTGCTATGCATCACCATGATCTTGCGTGTGCATAGGATTTTTTTTGAAATTACTACGTTCCCCAACAGTGGCATCCGAGCCTGGTTTTATGCGTAGATGTTATATGCACGAGTAGAACACAAGTGAGATGTGGGCGATACAAGTCATACTGCTTACCAGCATGTCATACTTTGGTTCGGCGGTATTGTTGGATGAAGCGGCCCGGACCGACATTACGCGTACGCTTACGCGAGACTAGTTCTACCGACGTGCTTTGCACACGGGTGGCTGGCAGGTGTCAGTTTCTCCAACTTTAGTTGAACCGAGTGTGGCTACGCCCGGTCCTTGAGAAGGTTAAAACATCACTAACTTGACGAACTACCGTTGTGGTTTTGATGCATAGGTAAGAACAGTTCTCGCTCAGCCCGTAGCAGCCACATGAAATTTGCAACAACAAAGTAGAGGATGTCTAACTTGTTTTTGCAGCGCATGTTGTGATGTGATATGGTCAAGACGTGATGCTATATTTTATTGTATGAGATGATCATGTTTTGTAACCGAGTTATCGGCAACTGGCAGGAGCCATATGGTTGTTGCTTTATTGTATGTAATGCAAACGCCTTGTAATTGCTTTACTTTATCACTAAGCGGTAGCGATAGTCGTAGAAGCAATAGGTGGAGAAATGACAACGATGCTACGATGGAGATCAAGGTGTCACGCCGGTGATGATGGTGATCATGACGGTGCTTCAGATATGAAGATCACAAGCACAAGATGATGATGGCCATATCATATCACTTATATTGATTGCATGTGATGTTTATCCTTTATGCATCTTATTTTGCTTTGATTGACGGTAGCATTATAAGATGATCTCTCACTAAATTTCAAGGCATAAGTGTTCTCCCTAAGTATGCACCGTTGCGAAAGTTCTTCGTGCTGAGACACCACGTGATGATCGGGTGTGATAGGCTCTGCGTTCAAATACAACGGGTGCAAAACAGTTGCACACGTGGAATACTCAGGTTAAACTTGACGACCCTAGCATATACAGATATGGCCTCGGAACACTGAGACCGAAAGATCGAACGTGAATCATATAGTAGATATGATCAACATAGTGATGTTCACCATTGAAAACTACTCCATCTCACGTGATGATCAGACATGGTTTAGTTGATTTGGATCACGTGATCACTTAAATGACTAGAGGGATGTCTGTCTAAGTGGGAGTTCTTTAGTAATATGATTAATTGAACTTAAATTTATCATGAACTTAGTACCTGATAGTATTTTGCTTGTCTATGTTTGTTCTAGATAGATGGCTCGTGTTGTTGTTCCATTGAATTTTAATGCGTTCCTTGAGAAAGCTAAGTTGAAAGATGATGGTAGCAACTACACAGACTGGGTCCGTAACCTTAGGATTATCCTCATTGCTACACAAAAGAATTATGTCCTAGAAGCACCACTAGGTGCCAGGCCTGCTGCGGATGCAACTGACGACATTAAGAACGTCTGGTAGAGCAAAGCTGATGACTACTCGATAGTTCAGTGTGCCATGTTTTACGGCTTAGAACCGGGAGTTCAACGATGTTTTGAACGTCATGGAGCATATGAGATGTTCCAGGAGTTGAAGTTAATATTTCAAGCAAATGCCCGGATTGAGAGATATGAAGTCTCCAATAAGTTCTATAGCTGCAAGATGGAAGAGAATAGTTCTGTCAATGAACATATACTCAAAATGTCTGGGTATATGTCACACCCTAGCTAGTCATGCATTAGAGTGTTGCATCATGTTTATTCTTTCATCAGAAACTTGAAATGGGGATGACAGAACCCCCAGCCCCCTCTGAAACCAACTAGGGTTTACTAAAAACTTTTTCAATGAACCTGAAATGCCCTTCTAAAATGCCCATCATTTTTGTCTTGGTTCAGAATCTCTGCCAAAAGTGATGCACATTTTCCTAGGTCATCTTAGGGTCTTTGAATTAAATCATAGATATTTGAATTTGGGCATTTAAAATTATATAAAATATTCAGATGCTCAAATATCTCCAAACTAAAATGTTTCATGTTGGAAATAATCCAACTATGGACCAGGAGTAGTTTGGTGATTTTAGGAGTTGCCTAAGTATTTTTAATAAATCAACAAAGTTGCAGAAATATTAAATAAACAGAAAACAGGAGAAAATAGAAAAACTTACCTGGCGCCCAGCCCCGGCCCACCTGCCGGCCCAGCCCAGCGCCGCTCCAGCGAGATGCTTGCCGGCCAGGCAGGCAGGCAGGTGCCCAACGGCGACCGCAGCGCGCGCCACGCACCTGCTCGCCGCCTCACCGCTCTCCTCGCCCGGTGACGTCGTGGATCGCTCCCCCTCTCTCCCCCGAACCCCCCAGACACCCCCTCTCCTCTCCAGCTCCTCCCCCTCGCGCCCCCAAGCCATGGCCGACGCCACCGCCGCCGTGCCTACGTCGTAGCCGCACTCCCCGCCGCCTGTGCGTCCTCTCGCCGTGTCCAGGAGCTCCGCCGCTGTCCACTTCATCGAGCAAGCCGAGCCCCGAGCGCTCGCAACGCCCGAGCCCACCGCACCGACCTCGCCCGAGTCCGCCATCGCCGGAGATCCCCTTCAACGCCGTCGTCGCTCCGGTCCATCCCCGGCTGCACCAAAGGCTTCGTCGCACTCCCCGTGAGCTTAGCCATCTTCCCTTCCCTTCTTTTCTTGCTCCCGAGCCGTGTAGCGACCTCCCGGAGCTCAACCGCACCCACCGCCGTGGAACTCATCGCCGACGTGCTCCCGGTCACCCTCCGGCCACTCCACGGTGTCCATCATGCTCACCGCGTCACGTAGCACCTAACTAGCTACTCCCCGCACCTCACCGACCCCCCTAGCGACAAGTTCGACTTCGGCCGAACTTCGGTGGCCGCCAAAGTCGTCGCCGGCGCCAACTCCAGCCACCCCGACCCCAACGGACTCCACCAAGAGCTGCGGCTCCTCCTCAGCTCCACTCCGGTGGCCTCCGCGGCTCGTTTGGTTGCCGGAACGGCAAAAACCACTTCCGCCGCCGCGTCGGGCTCGCCGGCGGCTAAACGCCGGTGCAGCCAACCCGGGTTTGACCACGGGTGGGCCCTGGTTGACTCCCCTGAGTCAATGACAGGTGGGGCCCAGCCCTGTTAATTAAACAGATTTAGTTTTAATTAAACTTTAACTAATCTAATCACACTGACACGCGGGACCCACTGTCAGGTTTGACCCGGACCGTGTCCCATTGACCTGCTGATGTCACACTGACGTCAGGCTGACGCAATAATTGATTTTCTGGATTTATTCTAATATAGGAAATTCCAGAATATAGTTTAAACTTCAAAAAATCATAACTTTTATTCTGTAACTCCAAATCAGACAAATTATATATGAAAAATGATCAGAAAAATCCAATCTATCCATCTGTACTATTTTCATGCATGATTAAACAAGTTAACTTGATGTTTAATGAAGAACAAGGAAAAACACTTTAAAGGGCCATGTATGAGTTTGAAATTTGAATCTTTGGTTCAAATTGGTTCAAACCCTTCTGGTCCTAGTTGCATTAGCCCAACACACTCATATTGCCATGTTTCATGCATGCATCATATTGTCGCACATTGTTTGGTGATAGTTGTGTATCGGTGTTCTTTGCGGCAGGTTCTGCCTCCGAGGAGTACCGTGATTACCCTAACGAAGAACCGTATCAGTGCATCAAACCATCAGGCAAGCAACCAACCATTTGATCATATCGATACAATCCCATGTTCTCGCTCCTGCTCTCTTTTACTACATTAAGACAACGCGTTTCAAACTGCTGTGTGCTACGGTAGTTGAACCCATTTCCTCTGCATGACCTGTCATTGCCACAGTAACTAGATGAAACCCACTAGCATGTGTAGGAGTTGATTGAGCCATATGTATGTGTTGTTCCTACCTTGCTATGCCTGCTATGCTTAGAGTCGTGTCAGGTCTGGTTCATCTGGGTGATGGACTAGAGTGAAATGATCATGTCGGTAATGAGAGTAATGTGGTGAACACGATTTGGTAAAGGTATCGATGAGAGGCCATGTAGGAGTACATGGTGGGTTGTTTCATTGAAGCCGACCTTCAGCACTGAGATCTGTATGTGTGATTTAAGATACAGCTACTACCATGCATTGGGCCCTGAAATATGACCCCGATCGACTTCTTATTCACCCTAGTTCTCTGTCCAGGAGTTGCAAGTAGTTTCTGGTGTTTGTAGCCTACTGGAGGCCGTGGACAGCGCTGACCGTAGGGGTGGGCTGTGATGTGGTAGGTACGTGGCCGGGTGAACCGAATACCCGTTAGGTATCTCGGAAACCCTGTTCACATCGTTCGGGGCCGTATGGGAAACCTCGGCCGGACTTCCTGCGGATGGAACCTGGATAGGCGATAAACCTGGACTAGAGACTTAGGTGTTTAGGTAGGTCGTGGTCTACACCCACGTCGGTTTTCGCTTGAAGTCTGCCGAGCACATGTCGTGTGCAGACGCTAAGTGGTGGAAACATGTATGAAGAAGTACACCCCTGCAGGGTTATCATGATCTATTCGAATAGCCGCGTCCGCGGTAAAGGACTACTTGGTTGCCTATACAGTTCATAGACAAGTAAATGGAAACTACTAAAAGCCTCAAGATAAGTGTGAGTGCCGAGGATGGCTCTTCCGTAGGAAGACGGAGGTGGATCCCCGGTAGTGTATTGAAGTGGTGAGTAGTGGACTCGTGTGCGCAAAACCATTTCAAGTTGGAGTCTCGTAGGTTAGCTTAGCCAAGAGTCAAAGCTGGCTTGCTGCAATAACTCCACCAACCCTTCTTGATAAATGCATGTATGTAGGATCTGATGTAAGTCTTGCTGAGTACCTTTGTACTCATGTTGCTATAATCTACATTTTTACAGAAGACGCTGCAACCCCTTCTGATGGGTTCTTCGTAGACGTTGACATCAATGAGTAGGCTAAGGCCCAGGTGGTGATCCTGAGCTTGTGAAGGACCACGTAGTATAGCTAGGCTTTCCAAGCCTCTTTTATTTTACTAGTTGTCTGTACCCAGACAAGTTACTTCCGATGCTGGTTTGTATGACTGTATGACTTGAATGCTGGGTCGTGTGACCCGTACTTGTGTGTATGTTATGTATGGCTCCCTGAGCCTTAAATAAAGTAATTGTGTCATAGAGTCATGTTGTGATGCCTTGTTGTATTTGCACATATCGAGCATAATGTGTGTATGATTGAAATGCTTGGTATGTGTGGGATCTGACTATCTAGTTGTTTATCTTTAGTAGCCTCTCTTACCGGGAAATGTCTCCTAGTGTTCCACCGAGCCATGGTAGCTTGCTACTGCTCCGGAACACCTAGGCTGGCCGGCGTGTGTCCTTCTTCATTCCCGTGTCTGTCCCTTCGGGGAAATGTCACGCTTTGAGTACCGGAGTCCTGTTAGCCCGCTACAGCCCGGTTTACCGGAGTCCTGCTAGCCCAGTGCTACAGCCCGGACCCACTTGCTGATGACCGACACGTTCGTTGCTGGGTCATGGATGCCTGTCCCTGTAAGTCTGTGCCACTTTGGATTTACGACTAGCCATGTCAGCCCGGGCTCCTTATCATATGGGTGCTAGCGACACTGTCATATACGTGTGCCAAAAGGCGCAAACGGTCCCGGGCAAAGGTAAGACGACACCCGTGGGTTACCGTGCGTGAGGCCGCAAAGTGATATGAGGTGTTACATGCTAGACCTATGTGGCATCGAGTCGGGGTCCTGACAGTATAATAATCACTTGATTCAACTGGGAGTTAATCTTCCTGATGATAGTGACATTGACAGAATTCTTCAATCACTGCCACCAAGCTACAAGAGCTTCATGATGAACTATAATATGCAAGGGATGGACAAGACTATTCCTGAGCTCTTCGCAATGCTAAAGGCTGCGGAGGTAGAAATCAAGAAGGAGCATCAAGTGTTGATGGTCAATAAGACCACCAGTTTCAAGAAAAAGGGTAAAGGGAAGAAGAAGGGGAACTTCAAGAACAACAACAAACAAGTTGCTGCTCAAGAGAAGAAACCCAAATCTGGACCTAAGCCTGAGACTGAGTGCTTCTACTGCAAGCAGACTGGTCACTGGAAGCGGAACTGCCCCAAGTATTTGGCGGATAAGAAGGATGGCAAGGTGAACAAAGGTATATGTGATATACATGTTATTGATGTGTACCTTACTAATGCTCGTAGTAGCACCTGGGTATTTGATACTGGTTCTGTTGCTAATATTTGCAACTCGAAACAGGGACTACGGATTAAGCGAAGATTGGCCATGGACGAGGTGACGATGCGCGTGGGAAATGGTTCCAAAGTCGATGTGATCGCGGTCGGCACACTACCTCTAGATCTAACTTCGGCATTAGTTTTAGACCTGAATAATTGTTATTTGGTGCCAGCGTTGAGCATGAACATTATATCTGGATCTTGTTTGATGCGATACGGTTATTCATTTAAATCAGAGAATAATGGTTGTTCTGTTTATATGAGTAATATTTTTTATGGTCATGCACCCTTGAAGAGTGGTCTATTTTTATTAAATCTCGATAGTAGTGATACACATATTCATAATGTCGAAGCCAAAAGATGCAGAGTTGATAATGATAGTGCAACTTACTTGTGGCACTGCTGTTTGGGTCATATTGGTGTAAAGCGCATGAAGAAACTCCATACTGATGGACTTCTGGAATCACTTGATTATGAATCACTTGGTACTTGTGAACCGTGCCTCATGGGCAAGATGACTAAAACGTCGTTCTCCGGAACTATGGAGCGAGCAACTGATTTGTTGGAAATCATACTTACTGATGTGTGTGGTCCAATGAATATTGAGGCTCGCGGTGGGTATCGTTATTTTCTCACCTTCATAGATGATTTGAGCAGATATGGGTATATCTACTTAATGAAACACAAGTCTGAAACATTTGAAAAGTTCAAAGAATTTCAGAGTGGAAAATCATCGTAACAAGAAAATAAATTTTCTACGATCTGATCGTGGAGGAGAATATTTGAGTTACGAGTTTGGTTTACATTTGAAACAATGTGGAATAGTTTCGCAACTCACGCCACCCGGAACACCACAACGTAATGGTGTGCCTGAACATCATAATCGTACTTTACTAGATATGGTACGATCTATGATGTCTCTTACTGATTTACCGCTATCGTTTTGGGGTTATTCTTTAGAGACGGCCGCATTCACGTTAAATAAGGCACCATCAAAATCCGTCGAGACGACGCCTTATGAACTGTGGTTTGGCAAGAAACCAAAGTTGTCGTTTCTTATGTTTGGGGCTGCGATGCTTATGTGAAGAAACTTCAACCATATAAGCTCGAAACCAAATCGGAGAAATGTGTCTTCATAGGATACCCAAAAGAGACTATTGGGTACACCTTCTATCACAGATCTGAAGACAAGACTTTTGTTGCTAAATTCGGATCCTTTCTAGAGAAGGAGTTTCTCTCAAAGAAGTGAGTGGGAGGAAAGTAGAACTTGATGAGGTAACTGTACTTGCTCCCTTATTGGAAAATAGTTCATCACAGAAACCGGTTCCTGTGACGACTACACCAATCAGTGAGGAAGCTAATGATATTGAAACTTCAGATCAAGTTACTACAGAACCTCGTAGGTCAACCAGAGTAAGATCCGCTCCAGAGTGGTACGGTAATCCTATTCTGGAAGTCATGTTACTTGACCATGGCGAACCTACGAACTATGAGGAAGCGATGATGAGCCCAGATTCCGCAAAATGGCTTGAGGCCATGAAATCTGAGATGGGATCCATGTATGAGAACAAAGTATGGACTTTGGTTGACTTGCCCGATGATCGGCAAGCCATCGAGAATAAATGGATCTTCAAGAAGAAGACTGACGCTGATGGAAATGTAACTGTCTATAAAGCTCGACTTGTTGCGAAAGGTTTTCGACAAGTTCAAGGAGTTGACTACGATGAGACTTTCTCACCCATAGCGATGCTTAAGTCTGTCCGAATCATGTTAGCAATTGCCGCATTTTATGATTATGAAATATGGCAAATGGATGTCAAAACTGCATTCCTGAATGGATTTCTGGAAGAAGAGTTGTATATGATGCAACCAGAAGGTTTTTTCGATCCAAAAGATGCTAACAAAGTGTGCAAGCTCCAGCGATCCATTTATGGACTTGTGCAAGCCTCTCGGAGTTGGAATAAACGCTTTGATAGTGTGATCAAAGCATATGGTTTTATACAGACTTTTGGAGAAGCATGTATTTACAAGAAAGTGAGTGGGAGCTCTGTAGCATTTCTGATATTATATGTAGACGACATATTGTTAATTGGAAATGATATAGAATTTCTGGATAGCATAAAAGGATACTTGAATAAAAGTTTTTCGATGAAAGACCTCTGTGAAGCTGCTTACATATTGGGCATCAAGATCTATAGAGATAGATCAAGACGCTTAATTGGACTTTCACAAAGCACATACCTTGATAAAGTTTTGAAAAAGTTCAAAATGGATCAAGCAAAGAAAGGGTTCTTGCCTGTATTACAAGGTGTGAAGTTGATTCAGACTCAATGCCTGACCACAGCAGAAGATAGAGAGAAAATGAAAGATGTTCCCTATGCTTCAGCCATAGGCTCTATCATGTATACAATGCTGTGTACCAGACCTGATGTATGCTTAGCAATAAGTTTAGCAGGGAGGTACCAAAGTAATCCAGGAGTGGATCACTAGACAGCGATCAAGAATATCCTGAAATACCTAAAAAGGACTAAGGATATTTTTCTCGTTTATGGAGTGACAAAGAGCTAGTCGTAAATGGTTACGTCGATGCAAGCTTTGACACTGATCCGGATGATTCTAAATCGCAAACCGGATACGTGTTTATATTGAACGGTGGAGCTGTCAGTTGGTGCAGTTCTAAACAAAGCATCATGGCAGGATCTACATGCAAAGCGGAGTACATAGCTGCTTCGGAAGTAGCAAATGAAGGAGTCTGGATGAAGGAGTTCATTTCCAATCTAGGTGTCATACCTAGTGCATCGGGACCAATGAAGATCTTCTGTGACAATACTGGTGCAATTGCCTTGGCAAAGGAATCCAGATTTCACAAGAGGACCAAGCACATCAAGAGACACTTCAATTCCATCCGGGACCAAGTCCAGGTGGGAGACATTGAGATTTGCAAGATACATACGGATCTGAATGTTGCAGACCCGTTGACTAAGCCTCTTCCACGAGCAAAACATGATCAACACCAAGGCTCCATGGGTGTTAGAATCATTACTGTGTAATCTAGATTATTGACTCTAGTGCAAGTGGGAGACTGAAGGAAATATGCCCTAGAGGCAATAATAAAGTTATTATTTATTTCCTTATATCATGATAAATGTTTATTATTCATGCTAGAATTGTATTAACCGGAAACATGATACATGTGTGAATACATAGACAAACATAATGTCACTAGTATGCCTCTACTTGACTAGCTCATTAATCAAAGATGGTTATGTTTCCTAACCATAGACATGAGTTGTCATTTGATTAACAGGATCACATCATTAGGATAATGATGTGATTGACTTGACCCATTCCGTTAGCTTAGCAGTTGATTGTTTAGTATGTTGCTATTGCTTTCTTCATGACTTATACATGTTCCTACAACTATGAGATTATGCAACTCCCGTTTACCGGAGGAACACTTTGTGTGCTACCAAACGTCACAACGTAACTGGGTGATTATAAAGGAGCTCTACAGGTGTCTCCAAAGGTACATGTTGAGTTGGCGTATTTCGAGATTAGGCTTTGTCACTCTGATTGTCGGAGAGGTATCTCTGGGCCCTCTCGGTAATGCACATCACTATAATCCTTGCAAGCAATGTAGCTAATGAGTTAGTTATGGAATGATGCATTACATAACGAGTAAAGAGACTTGCCGGTAACGAGATTGAACTAGGTATTGAGATACCGACGATTGAATCTCGGGCAAGTAACATACCGATGACAAAGGGAACAACGTATGTTGTTATGCGGTTTGACCGATAAAGATCTTCGTAGACTATGTAGGAGCCAATATGAGCATCCAGGTTCCGCTATTGGTTATTGACCGGAAACGTGTCTCAGTCATGTCTACATAGTTCTCGAACCCGTAGGGTCCCCACACTTAAAGTTTCAATGACGGTTATATTATGAGTTTATGAGTTTTGATGTACTAAAGGTTGTTCGGAGTCCCGGATGGGATCACGGACATGACGAGGAGTCTCGAAATGGCCGAGACATGAAGATTGATATATTGTAAGCCTATATTTGGATATCGGAAGTGTTCCGGGTGAAATCGGGATTTTACCGGAGTACCGAGGGGTTACCGGAACCCCCCGGGGGCTTAATGGGCCATAGTGGGCCTTAGTGGAGAAGAGGAGAGGCGGCCAAGGCAGGGCTGCGCGCCCCTCACCCTAGTCCGAATAGGACAAGGAGAGGGGGGCAGCGCCCCCCCCCCCCTTTCCTTCCTCTCTCTCCCTCCTCTTTCCCCCCTTCTCCTAGTCCAACAAGGAGAGGAAGGAGTCCTACTCCCGGTGGGAGTAGGACTCCCCATGGCACGCCTCCTCCCTGGCCGGCTGCCCCCTCCCCCCTTGCTCCTTTATAGATGGGGGCAGGGGCACCTCTAGAGACACAACAACAGATCATTGATCTCTTAGCCGTGTGCGATGCCCCCCTCCACCACAGTCCTCCTCGATAATATTGTAACGATGCTTAGGTGAAGCCCTGTGATGATAGAACATCATCATCGTCACCATGCCGTCATGCTGATGGAACTCTCCCTTGACACTCGGCTGGACCGAAGTTCGAGGGACGTCATCGAGCTGAACATGTGCTAGAACTCGGAGGTGTCGTGCTTTTGGTGCTTGATTGGTCGGGCCGTGAAGATGTACAACTACATCAACCGTGTTTTTTTAATGCTTCCGCTTTCGGTCTACGAGGGTACGTGGACAACACTCTCCCCTCTCGTTGCTATGCATCACCATGATCTTGCGTGTGTGTAGGATTTTTTTTGAAATTACTACGTTCCCCAACATAACCACCCGCAGGGGCGACGGGGGCTCGCCGGAGAGGTGCCCCAATATCTATCTTAGGGTTCAGGGTGGGGGTGGGGTGCCTATAGGGCTGGCCAGGGCGGCGGGGAACCGGCGGTGGGGAGTTGTTTCGGGGCGGTGAGGCGGCGCTGTGGCCGGCGGTTCGGCCGGTTGTGGCTGGCGGCACAGGGGGGTGCAGGTTGAAGATGAACTGCAGGCCCTCCCTAAACTACATGTCAAGTGCCTCTCTGCTACCATTGCGTTCAGTTTCGACAGTAACATTCAGATTCCATAGTAAATTTTAGTTTCGATAGTTAAGTTCAGAGTCAACAGTTTTTACCTCATCTATTGTAGTCAGGTGGTTTTTGGTGATGTAAATTTTACATCTATTTTACATCATCTATTGGATATGCTATTAGAATCCCACTTGAGATTCACGATGTCTGTCTTGTGCTGCTTCAGCCTTGACGTCCTACGGCTCACCGGGGCTGCTCCAACGACAGAGCGATCCATCACAATAGAGAAGTGCCCTGGATGCCATCTACAGATTCCTCAGATCTTCCTCCACACCTTCGACAGCCACCTCTGCCTCAACTGCTTCAGCGACCAACCCAATGATGCTGAGGTCGACACGGCTGCGGCAAAGAGGTTGTACACTTGTTGCATCACTTATTACTATACATTCATGTCGAACCGTTAGGGTTATTTTGGTTCGACAGAAAAACATAGCAATAGGGAATTTCCCAATGGCACTCTACTATTCAATTATTCATGCATTTTGTTGAAAGGAATGAAGCAAAACATCCACCTGGACCTACTTTTCAAAATCATATGCATGAAAACAAGACCAAGTGCATTAGTGGTAGAATAACATTCTAACTGTACACGCTTTCATATGGTTTCACTTTATTTTGGCCATGTTTCTTTGCATTCCTCTGCTCTTCCAATTCCTGTAAACCAAACACCCAAGTTGACAGAAATCCTGTGTTTACAAATGCTCTGTTTACCATGTGCATTCCTACCCTTTTCCGGTGTTTTTCCTATCCCTGTGTTTTTAGAATCATGCAAGCCAAATGAGACCTTACAGAATTACCTCAGTTACAGGTAGGTGTCGAAGGGAACTTTGTGTGGTTTGTCCTACTCCTGCCGCGACGTCGTCCACCTCACCTGAGGTGCTCCATCGACAGAAACATCCACCAAACCAGACATCACGACTCCTGACCGTCTTTCGCCGCCTCAGATCTCCTTCCCTGCCGCCGGTACCCACCGCAACGGCATCACCATCATCGACTCAGTAGATGAACCTGAGGAGTACATGGGTCCACAAGAAAGGTCACACTCTTTTGATTCTGCTTATGTTATGCATTGCTTAAAATTACCTGCTACTTTATCGTCCTGTTCACCTCTTGGACTCCAAGTCAGGTCCAAATTAATGTTCAAACTTGAGTTCTAAATTATTTGTGGGGCACATATCGAGGAAGCAATGGATAGTATCTCTGTCTAATATCTGGTTCACCTAGGGTATGCCTATGTTGTTCATCTTGGGTGGGAAACAAATAGTAAAGCAATCATCATATGTCTTTTTATTAAATTAAAGCAATCATCAGCCTGCTATCATTATTTTTGGATCCATCCTCTGGTTGTTACCATCACTCTAAATTTCTGCATGCTCTCCTTACATAATCTCACCATATTTTTTCCGTATGCATGTCAGATATTGTACACAGTCATGCTGAACATGTAAAGAAAAAGAGAAGAGTTTTGCGCGGCAATACAATGTCATGCAGACATCGCTCCATGGTGGGTTCAATGGCAAACCCTCCCCACCCCTCTCCAGATTGTAATCCAGAGGAAGATATCTGTTCTGAGGCGGATTCAAACGCCGCTGACCATTCCTATTTACCCCCCAAGGTGTTTGCTCTACCTTGGCATGATGATGTTAGTCATATCATGCATATTTTGCCTTGCAGTGCCTACTTTTGACATCATATATGTCATCTGCTTAGTTTAGACATGTTTTGTCGCCACCTGTTTAGTTTCTATATCATATATGGGAATTATGCAGTCTCATGTCTTTTAGCCAGCCATAATATATGTGAAATGTGCAATGCCATCCTGTTTAACCAGGCATCATATATTTGAATGATATCTTGCCCATACTTTTCTTCATTACATTTCCATTTGTCGCCAATGTTTGTATACTAAACTACTCTTCCTGTGAATCAGCCATTTGGGTGGGAGATTGAAAAATCTGGAGTGAAAACAAGGCCTTCAGAGCAGACAGTGCTACCTGTCGAAGCAGATCTCTTGTTGGGTCCCGATAGCTCCTCAGAGATGGATTCAGAGACAGATGACCAGTCCTATTGCCCCACCGAGGTGTATGCTCTAACTTGGCACAGCGTTTTAGTTATTCATCATATCTTTGAATTATGTTATGCTATGTTATCCAGTTTAGATAGACATCATATATGTGAAATTATGTCATGCTATCCATTTTAGTTAAACAATATACATGTCAACTATTTCATGTCCTCTTTTTTCCACACTATCTATTGCATCTGTCTCTCATACAATGTCTATACATTCAACTGTGTTTTCTGTTTATCAGCCATTTGAATTGGAGCGGGTGATGCCAGCATCTAGCGGACTAAAAATACGGTCTTCAAATAAAACAGTGCTACCACTTGGTGGAGATAGCACCCCGGTTGTACATGCACGAGAACCAGCCCTACCACACATAACTCAAACTCTCGCATATTGTACCCCTACTGCGATGGACAGAGATCCAGCTTCACCCAATCTAACCCCAACCCCAGTAGATAGTAACCCAGATCCTATTGACACAACACCATCTCCACCATAGAGCTCCCAAACAAGAGCAGTTAGTAAGGCAGCTCTAGTGCCCAAAGGGCCAGTACTACCATGGCGAACCCCAACTCCACCAGTTAGTACGCCTATTCCTATGGAGGAAGCACAACCAGCTAGTCGTACTTTAGCATCTATGTTGTTAAATCGTATGTGTGTATCTTCCCATCTTGGAAATAGTATACTGAAGATGACAGAAAATGCCAGCTGCAGGTGTTTGTCCAGGAGTTATGTGTAAGTAATGTTATTCATGGCAATTACTTTGCTTTGTCCCATACATCCTACCTCCATGATGGTCATAATACAACAAATTTTCCCATTTTTCTCTATAGAGAAGGACCGATTTGGAAACTCAGGATGAGGTAACCTGTGCTAATACCTCTGCTATCTTCAAGAATGCTTGGTGGCAGTATCGGAATTACCTGAAAAAAACGTACTTCACCGACAAAGAAACTCATCAAATTCCCTTACGTTCTCCTGAGACACATTTACTGGACGATGACTGGGAACGCCTTGTTCTGTACTGGTCCCGAACCAAGAATGTGGTAAGGTCTATGAGCTCATTTTCTATTTTTAAGTACTATATTTTTGTGTCTTATTGTACTCTGTTCATGTAGAACAAGTGCCTAAATCTGAAGAATAACTGTTCTAATTGATTCCATTGCTATCATAGTTCCAAAAAGCACTAGGCGTTAATTGTGCGTTTTGCTACCGCCTTGCGCTTTACTGACCAAAGCGCATGCTTATGCGCAGTTATGCACAGATTAAGCATAGTTATGCGCAATGCGTTTCGCCAACGCCTGGAGCCTAGGCGCGCTTAAGCGCTCGCTTAGGCGCGCCTTTTTTGACTATGATCGCTATTGTGCATACTGCTTTGCTCTTGAATCACTGTATTTACTCATACAAACTTATTTTTAAATTGAGGGATCCAATCGAAACTCCAATGGCACAGCAGGTATGTTCACGCATGTTTCTTTAACAGGTTTGCTCTTATCAATAGCTCTGTTTCTTTCATTTTTATTTACTTTTCTATTTGTTTTTCAGTTTATTTTATTTCCATTAGCAGTAGCGCTCATCTTGAGAAACACGCTGCTACTCATGCCCTAGCGGTAGCGCGCTTCCTCCAAGCCCGCTACTGCGATGCGTAGCCTATCGTTCCACCAATGGGAATATTAGTAGTATCGCTTTTACGGCCACATGCTCTACTGCTACAATTGTATCTGCAGCGCGGTTTTTTCACAACCGCTACTGCTATCTAGCACTAGCGCCCTTTTTTGACCCGCATTGTTGCTAAATTTCTGTGTATAAGGTTTTCCCTAGTAGTGTCACAACAAAGCAAATAGTGTTGTTGTACATGTAGATCCGTGGTACCCATATGAAATTTTGTTGTGCCGTGTAGTTTCCCACGCTTTGTATTCTTTCACTACTGCTTTGTCTTGAACCGTGTCTCTATTTTGATTTGGCAAGACAATGCAGTGACCATAGGACATAGATATATGTTTGTTTGATGCTTTTATTATGTACTAGTACTTGGCAATAGAAGACTAGGTAGTTTAATCCTGTCCACCTTACTAATGAACTGGTTCACCGAAATGAGTTTCATATACTAGTACATGCTAAACTGTTATGTGTCTGCTTGTTTCTTCTTTTAGAATGCTGACAGAGTATTGGGGAAGAGTGCCTTATTAAGCAATGGTAAAGGAAGTAATGCAGATAAGGTTCAGGATAGTGACACATCCTTGTTGGTCTCCAACAAAGCTGATAAAACAGCTAAGGAAGACTATCTCGAAGACAGTGAGACAACCCCAAAGTCCTGTCTTGGTTTAGTGTTGGAGTTACTGGCCACTACCGCTTGCACAAGCTATTCAAATTCAATGTCTGAATCAGTTCGGTTTCTTGAGTCTCAACTACAAGCTAAAAGACATCGATCAGTTGTGCTGCGACAAGAAGCGGAAGGACTGCGGAAGTCCCTGGAGCATTCAGATGCATACTTTCTGATGGAACAACAAGCGTTGGAGGATTTTAGCACCAAATAGGACAAAGCTAATAAGCTTGCTAAGCCTCTTGCCAGCATGGTGGATACCACGTTTCTTGAGCTTTCTGAAGTTGTTTCAGTTATGCTCTTGTTTTGCTGTTGCGTTTAATTGCACTGGTGGCCAATTTTGACGGCCAGTGTATGTAATATGCTGCTTTGTTCCCTATATTTGCACTAGCGGCGAACTTTAATGCCCAGTGGATGTAATATGTGTAATAGCGGTAATAGGCTAGCCTTAATTGCTTGCTTATTTATTTCCTTATTGTCTTGTTTAGTTGTTTTGTAGTCACTGCAGTTCTTTTTCTGTGTTTTTCTAGTGGCCACAATAGCCTATTTTTGGTAACTAGGCCAAAATAATCATGGCAAAACACGGACTGTTGTAACCATGGGCCTCCTGCGGGACGTATGATCCATGGGCCTTCTACGGGCCGTAGGATTCATTGGCCTTCTATACGGGCCGTAGGATCCATGGGCCTTCTATGGGTTTTACGATTCATTGGCCTTTTATGGGTCGTAGGATCCATGGGCCTTCTACGGGGCGTATCATCATTTCGCCAACATGGGTCATACTATTCATGGACAATAACGGGCTGTTAATAGGCCGTATTTGATAACTCTATGAAAACAGCCCAACTTTTTTTACATGAAAACGGCCCAACGTATTATCGGGCCACAAACGGGCCGACTATAACCACAGGCTGAATTTGACCCACAATCAGAAAATGACAGTAACGGGCCGTAAGTAAAGGAATGTGGATTCTCAAAAAAAAGTAAACGAATGTGGAAATGAGACCAAGAATAAATGGGCCCCGAGAAGGCCAAAATATAACATGGGCTGGAAACAGCCCAACGAAATAATGGGTCGTTAATGGGTATAAATTGATATACTGTTCATTACGGCCCAGTTTCAGCACGTGCCGTTAATGGGTATAAAGTGATACACTGTTCATTACGGGGCAGTTTTACCACGGGCCGTTAATGGGCCGAGAGTAATAAGGGCCTCATATGGGTCAAAAGACGTCATGGGCCATACATGGGCCGGAAGTTAAAACGGGCTGGAATTATATTGGATGGCCCAGATGACGCTACTAGGACTAATTCGGATAGGCCATAAACGGGCCCTGGGTTAGCGGCCTGTAAATGGGCTATATGCGAACAGGCCGTTCACAGGCTTGCCGTGGGCCGCCCCGCCACCTTTTGACCAAGTCAAACGGGCCGGCCTTTTCATAGGAATGGGCCTCTATTGGGCCGTGCCACGTGTTGACGTATCATAGGCGCTTTGGGTCCAACGAGTGGATGACATCTGCCCCAACGGTGAGCCGACACGTGTTTCCTCCAAGCAATGATGATTTTACACGTGGAAAATCCCCATTGGGCGGGGCTGTTAACGGGTTATCGGATCCAAAACCGGACCCGATAGCTTTACGGCGTTCCGTTCCGGTGGATGCCACGTGTCGGTCACCCTTGACGAAAGCACTTCTGTGACGCGCGATTTATCGTCATGGAAGTGGACACTTCCGTGATGATAATTTTGGTAATGTCATGGAACACTTCTAAGACAACACAGGTATGACTATCTTGATTCTGTCATAAACTTGTCATGGATGTACATGCATGACAGAAAACGTGACCTACTGTGACAAACACGTATCATCACGGAAGTGTATTTTTTTGTAGTGTATCTCATCATACAGTTTTGATAAACAATACAATTTTTTGCTTTTGAATATGCTTGGAGATGAAACTGCTTGTTGCTATTTATGAAGAATGGAAATTGGTTATGTACTGATAAAGTGGTAGCACATAATACCTCCACCACAAGGATTTTTATCTGCAAGACATCCGCGGAATGTAAGCTGACATTGTATCCCCTGAATCTGAAGGATTGTCACTGTATTAGTAATGTGCAAGAGCACAAATCACCACATTCATCAATTGGATGGTAATCCAACAAAAATCCTATTATCACAAGAGAACACAAGGTACAGAATAGAGTAGAGCACCCATTTATTAAAAGAAAACCATGCCAAACTTTAATAACCTGTATAGATGTGGCCAACCACGGCCGGACATGAAGTTGAGTAGGAGGAGTGCAAGATGGAGAGGGAGAGGAGGTCTGCAGCCACGGTGGGAACCAGAAGTGATGAAGAAGCCAGCGCCCCCGGCCTCGCTCGCCACCTCGACGCCGGCGACCCCCGCCGAAACCAGCTACCCAGCGTCGCCCTTCCTTCCTCCTCTCCCTCTCCTTCCTCTTGTTCTATCCTTCCTCCATCCCGTGCTCTCTCTTTCTCTCTGTTCGAACAGGAGGTACTGAGCCACCATGCTCGTCCACCATCGGAGCTTCCATGCCGCGCCCAGCTATGCCCAGTCGAGCCTCGTTAACCCTAGCAATCGGGAGATCCTCTCGATAGAGATGCTGCTCCTCCTAATCCCCTCACCTCGCGCCGTCACCCACGCAGCACGCGTAGCGCTGCCGAGCCGCACATCCACGCCCGTTCGCCGCCGGTGAGGAACTCCTCCGCCGCGAGCAGCTCGGCCCGTGACCCCCCTCTCACTTCCTCTTCTTCGCGCAGTGCTTGACCCCTCCGTGCAAGTCAGCCCCGTGCAAAAAGGATCGCGGGTTGAATACTACTAAGTCTAGGGTCCTTTTTGCAAGAACGAAGCGTTTTCCCATTACCACATAAAGTGGGATTGCGGGTTCAATTATCAGAAAGTACAGGGACGTTTTACAAAAACGCCGCGACGGTGAACCCGACAGACTCAACCCGCGCTTTATTATTAGGGAAAGATGTAATTTTCTTTATTGTGGCATGAATGTTCAGATCTGAAAGATTCAAGACAAAAGTTTAATATTGACATAAAAATAGTAATGCTTCAAGCATACTAACAAAGCAATCATGTATTCTCAAAATATCATGGCCAAAGAAAGCTATCCCTACAAAATCATATAGTCTGGCTATGCTCTATCTTCATCACACAAAATATTTAATCATGCACAACCCCAATGACAAGCCAAGCAATTGTTTCATACTTTTGATGTTCTCAAACTTTTTCAATCTTCACGCAATACATGAGCATGAGCCATGGATATAGCACTATAGGTGGAATAGAGGGGTGGTTGTGGAGAAGACAAAATGGAGAAGTTAGTCTCACATCAACTAGGCGTATCAACGGGCTATGGAGATGCCCATCAATAGATATCAATGTGAGTGAGTAGGGATTGCCATGCAACGGATGCACTAGAGCTATAAGTGTATGAAAGCTCAAAAAGAAACTAAGTGGGTGTGCATCCAACTTGCTTGCTCACCAAGACCTAGGGCATTTTGAGGAACCCCATCATTGGAACATACAAGCCAAGTTCTACAACGAAAATTCCCACTAGTATATGAAAGTGACAACATAGGAGACTCTCTATCATGAAGATCATGGTGCTACTTTGAAGCACAAGTGTGGTAAAAGGATAGTAGCATTGCCCCTTCTCTCTTTTCCTCTCATTTTTTATTTTTTTATTTGGGACTTTTCTCTTTTTATGGCCTATTTTCCCCCCTTTTTTCATCTGGAGTCTCATCCCTACTTATGGGGGAATCATAGTCTCCAGCATCCTTTCCTCGCATGGGACAATGCTCTAATAATGAAGATCATCACACTTTTATTTACTTACAACTAAAGAATTACAACTCAATACTTAGAACAAAATATGACTCTATATGAATGCCTCCGGCGGTGTACCGGGATGTGCAGTGAATCAAGAGTGACATGTATGAAATAATTATGAATGGTGGCTTTGCCACAAATACAATGTCAACTACATGATCATGCAAGGCAATATGACAATGATGGAGCGTGTCATAATAAACGGAACGGTGGAAAGTTGCATGGCAATATTTCTCAGAATGTCTATGGAAATGCCATAATAGGTAGGTATGGTGGCTGTTTTGAATAAGGAAACGGTGGGTGTTATGGTACCAGCGAAAATTGCGCGGTACTAGAGAGGATAGCAATGGTGGAAGGGTGAGAGTGCGTATAATCCATGGACTCAACATTAGTCATAAAGAACTCACATACTTATTGCAACAATCTATTAGTTATCGAAACAAAGTATTACGTGCATGCTCCTAGAGGGATATATTGTTCGGAAAAGGCCATCGCTCGTCCCCGACCGCCACTCATAAGGAAGACAATGAATAAATAGATCATCCTCCAACTTCATCACATAACGGTTCACCATACGTGCATGCTAGGGGAATCACAAACTTTAACACAAGTATCTCTCAAATTCACAACTACTCTACTAGCATGACTCTAATATCACCATATTCATATCTCAAAACAATCATAAAGAATCAAACTTCTCATAGTATTCAACACACTTTATATGAAAGTTTTTATTATACCCATCTTGGATGCCCATCATATTAGGACTAGTTTTATAGCCAAAGAAAATTACCACGATGTTCTAAAATACTCTCAAAATAATATAAGTGAAGCATGAGAGATCAATAATTTCTATAAAATAAAACCACCACCGTGCTCTAAAAGATATAAGTGAAGCACTAGAGCAAAATTATCTAGCTCAAAAGATATAAATGAAGCACATAGAGTATTCTAATAAATTCTGATTCATGCGTCTATCTCCCAAAAGGTGTGTACAGCAAGGATGATTGTGGTAAACTAAAAAGCAAAGACTCAAATCATACAAGACGCTCCAAGCAAAATACATATCATGTGGTGAATAAAAATATAGCCTCAAGTAAAGTTACCGATAGACGATGACGAAAGAGGGGATGCCTTCCGGGGCATCCCCAAGCTTAGGCTTTTGGTTGTCCTTGAATTTTACCTCGGGTGACTTGGGCATCCCCAAGCTTAGGCTCTTACCACTCCTTATTCCAAAATCCATCAAATCTTTACCCAAAAACTTGAAAACTTCACAACACAAAACTTCAACAGAAAATCTCATGAGCTCCGTTAGTATAAGAAAATAAACCACCACTTTAAGGTAATGTAATGAACTCATTCTTTATTTATATTTGTGTTAAACCTAATGTATTCCAATTTCTCTATGGTTCGTACCCCCCGATACTACTCATAGAGTCATCAAAATAAGCAAACAACACACGAAAAACAGAATCTGTCAAAAACAGAACAGTCTGTAGCAATCTGTAACTCTTGAATACTTATGTCACTCAAAAAATTCTGAAATAAATTGGTGGACGTGAGGAATTTGTCTATTAATCATCTGCAAAAAGAATCAACCTAAAATCACTCTCCAGTAAAAAATGACAGCTAATTCGTGAGCACAAAAGTTTCTGTTTTTTACAGCAAGATCGCAAAGACTTCACCCAAGTCTTCCCAAAGGTTCTACTTGGCACAAACACTAACTAAAACATAAAACCACATATAAACAGAAGCTAGATCAATTATTTATTACTAATCAGGAGAAAAAAGAAAATAACAAAAATAAAATTGGGTTGCCTCCCAACAAGCGCTATCGTTTAACGCCTCTAGCTAGGCAAAGAAATTTCAATGATGATCACATAAAAGACAAGAATTGAAGCACAAAGAGGGCATCATAAAACATGTGACAAACACATCTAAGTCTAACATACTTCCTATGCATAGGCATCTTATAGGCAAACAAATTATCAAGGCAAGCAAAAACTAGCATATGCAAGGAAGCGGAAAGAAACAATAGCAATCTCAACATAACGAGAGGCAATTTAGTAACATGAAAATTTCTACAACCATATTTTCCTCTATCATAATAATTACATGTAGGATCATAAGCAAATTCAACAATATAGCTATCACAAAACATATTCTTAACACGATCCACATGTATGCAAAGTTGACACTCTTCCAAAATAGTGGGATTAACATTAACTAAAGTCATGACCTCTCCAAACCCACTTTTATCAAAAACTTCATAAGATTGAACATTTTCCAAATATGTGGGATATAAAGTTGACACTCTTCCAAACCCCCTTTCAATATTATTTCAAACATTATTATCAATCTCATATTCATCATGGGGCTTAAATAAATTTTCAAGATCATAAGAAGAATCACCCCGATCATGATCATTGCAACAAATAGTAGTCATAGCAAAATTAGCATCCCCAAGCTTGAGGTTTTGCATATCATTAACACAATTGACATTAAGATAATTTATAATAATGTCATTGCAATCATGCTTTTCATCAAAGGAACTATCAAGTATGGGTGCAATAGCAACGATCTCATGTTTAACATAAGGAACTATAGCAAATTCATCTTCATAAATATTGGCATCATGGCCACAAGAATAGCAAGCATCATGTTCCTCAAGGGATATTTCAATCAAATCATCGGAATCATAATTACCTATAGATTCATGCGTATCATTATTTTCTTCCAAAGCAACGGTCATTCTTTCAATAAATTCTTTGACATAGAAATTATGAGCATAGTTTTCATAGCAATATTTAAGTATGTCAAAATTTTCAGATTCATAGAGAGTAATATCATACTTTTCAATCAAAGAAGCAACTTCATAAGCACCCTTAAAAGCAACGAATTCTTCAATTTGTTCGATATCGTAGTAACTATGAACACCCTTTGCATAAGAAGATAAGATTTCATTATCATTAAACTCACATAGGTAGGGGAGGTGTTTTTTAGGGTTCTTAGAACAACAAGTAAAATCATAAATTTCACAAAGATTCCAAGCATAACACAGCAATCTGTTTATTTGATCCCATCAGAGTCTCCGTTTTTCACACAAACGGTGACGCACAAAATGAGCATGCTCGTCTAAAGATTTCCCATCAACTAGGCTAGTTGGGGTTTCAGCACGAGCACATAAGGATCGAAGATGATCCAAGTAGAAAACTTCAATAGATTTTTAGCAAGCAAAGATGCAAGCAAATAGAAGGCACATGGAAACACAAACAAAGATACATACGGGAAGAATGCGAAGAAAAGGCAAAGGTTTTCGAAAATCGTTTTAGAAGTGGGGAAGAGGAAAACGAGAGGCGAATGGCGAATAATGTAATGCAAGGGAGAAGATTTTATGATGGGTACTTGGTATGGCTTGACTTGGCGTAGATCTCCCCGGCAACGGCGCCAGAAATCCTTCTTGCTACCTCTTGAGTATGCGTTGGTTTTCCCTTGAAGAGGAAAGGGTGATGCAGCAAAGTAGCATAAGTATTTCCCTCAGTTTTGAGAACCAAGGTATCAATCCAGTAGGAGACAACAGACAAGTCACCTAGTACCTACACAAACAATCAAGAACCTTGCAACCAATGCGATAAAGGGGTACGGTTGTCAATCCCTCCACGGTCACTCGCAAACGTGAGATCTAATAGAGATAGTAAAGTAAAAAAATTTGGTATTTTTGTTGTATAGATTGGAAAGTAAAGATTGCAAAATAGTAAACGAGATGCAATGTAAATAAAAGAGATGTAATAGAATAGGAAAGAGACCCCGGGGCCATAGGTTTCACTAGTGGCTTCTCTCAAGATAGCATGTATTACGGTGGGTGAACAAATTACTGCCGAGCAATTGATAGAAAAGCGCATAGTTATGAAGATATCTAAGGCAATGATCATGAATATAGGCATCACGTCCGTGTTAAGTAGACCGAAATGATTCTGCATCTACTACTATTACTCCACACATCGCCGCTATCCAGCATGCACCTAGAGTATTAAGTTCATAAGAACGGAGTAACGCATTAAGCAAGATGACATGATGTAGATGGATAAACTCAAGCAATATGATATAAACCCCATTTTTTATCCTCGATGGCAACAATACAATATGTGCCTTGCTTCCCCTACTGTCACTGGGAAAGGACACCGCAAGATTGAACCCAAAGCTAAGCACTTGTCCCATTGCAAGAAAGATCAATCTAGTGGCTAAAGTAAACTGATAATTCGAAGAGACCTACAAATCAAATCATGCATATAAGAATTCAGAGAAGAACCAAATAATATTCATAGATAATCTTGTTCATAAATCCATAATTCATCGAATCTTGGCAAACACACCGCAAAAGAGTATTACATCGAATAGATCTCCAAGAACATCGAGGAGAACTTTGTATTGAGAATCAAAGAGAGAGAAGACGCTGTCTAGCTAATAACTATGGACGCGAAGGTCTGTGGTAAACTACTCACGCTTCATCAGAGAGGCAATGTTGTTGATATAGAAGCCCTCCGTGATCGATTCCCCCTCCGGCAAATCATCAGAAAAGGCCCCAAGATGGGATCTCACGGGTACAGAAGGTTGCGGCGGTGGAAAAGTGGTTTCGTGGCTCCCACTGATGTTTCTAGGGTATAAGAGTATATATAGGCGAAAGAAGTATGTCAGTGGAGCTACGAGGGGCCCGCGAGGGTGGGGGCGCGCCCTCCTGCCTCGTGGCTTCCTCATGGTGTTCCAGACTTTGACTCCAAGTCTTCTGGATTGCTTTCGGTCCAAGAAAGATCATCTCGAAGGTTTCATTCCGTTTGGATTCCGTTTGGTATTCCTTTTCTGCAAAACTCTAAAATAGGCAAAAAAACAGAAACTAACACTGGGCCTCCGGTTAATAGGTTAGTCCCAAAAATAATATAAAAGAGCATATTAAAGCCCATTAAACATCCAAAATAGATAATATAATAGCATGGAACAATAAAAAAGTATAGATACGTTGGAGACGTATCAGCAGGTCCGGCGGCTGCTAGCGTGGGAGTGCCTGTTCCACGCAGCTGCATCGACTGGTGACTACGCGAGTGCCGCTTCCTTTTCTTTTTTGAGGGAAAGGCGAAGGGGTATGCAGGGGCGAGGCAATATCACGCTTCCTTTGGATGTAGACATTCACACGTAGAATCGGATATTGGCATTTGCCTACCCGAATGTGGTTGTTTGGATGGTCTTGGCATTCGTGCACGGAATCGCACCTCAATATCGAACCATCCCCGACAACACTAGCGCCACCCCGTCCCGAATTCGGACCTCCACCCCTCTGATTTGCTTGATATTGCCTTGCCCCTGCGCACCCCTTCGCCTTTCCCTCAAAAAAGAAAAGGAAGCGGCGCTCGCGTAGTCATCGGTTGATGTAGCTGTGCGGAATAGGCACTCCTATGCTAGCAGCCACCCGACCTGCAGCAGGGCCAGGCATATGCAGTGCTTGCGCAGTCACCCAAACGCCATCCGAACTCCGGTGGGATCTAGTCTGCATCAATCTCGTCGCCCCATGTCGCGGTGGGGGACTGAAGTGTGGTCGCCGTTGCAAGATGCGGACATCTACAGCCAAGGCATGAATCCCCAGGACCTCGTAGACAAGGAACAACAAGCATACACGAAGATGGAGATGCACAACCACGTTTCGTGCCGGGACGGCACCCCTGTCAGGCTGGTGATGCTACTGTTGTCCATGGCGGCCATCGCCGCCGGTAATAACCGTCGGCCTCTACCTCGACGTCTCACTCCTAATTGAATGACTCTGTTGCCTCTTCTACCTCACGCCTCCACCTGTTTTGCCGCGGTTGTCCTAGATCGACCGCGTGTTTGCTTGGGTTGACCGTCAAGGACTTGACTCCGGCTTCGTGTGTGATACGTCTCCAACGTATCTATAACTTTTCATTGTTCCATGCTATTATATTACCCCTTTTATATGTTTATGGGCTTTATTTTGTACATTTATATCATTTTTGGGACTAACCTATTAACCGGAGGCCCAGCCCGTATTGCTGTTTTTTTGCCTATTTCAGTATTTCGAAGAAAAGGAATATCAAACGGAGTCCAAACGGAATGAAACCTTCGGGAGCGTGATTTTTGGAACGAACGTGATCCGGAGAACTTAGAGTGCAAGTCAAGAAGCAAACGAGGCGGTCGGGAGATAGGAGGGCGCGCCCACCCCTCCTGGGCACGCCCCCTGACTCCTGGGCCCCACGAGCGGCCACCGACGTACTTCTTCCTCCTATATATACCTACGTACCCCGAAAACATCCAGAGAGCCAACGAAAAACAATTTCCACCGCCGTAACCTTCTGTATCCGCGAGATCCCGTCTTGGAGCCTTTGCCGGCGCTCCGCCGGAGGGGGAATCGACCATGGAGGGCTTCTACATCAACCCCATAGCCCCTCCGATGAGTTGTGAGTAGTTTACCACAGACCTTCAGGTCCATAGTTATTAGCTAGATGGCTTCTTCTCTCTTTTTGGATCTCAATACCATGTTCTCCCCCTCTCTTGTGGAGATCTATTTGATGTAACTCTTTTTGCGGTGTGTTTGTCGAGATCCGATGAATTGTGGGTTTATGATCAAGTTTATCTATGAGAAATATTTGAATCTCCTCTGAATTCTTTTATGTATGATTGAGTTATATTTGCAAGTCTCTTCGAATTATCAGTTTGGTTTGGCCTACTAGATTGATCTTTCTTGCCATGGGAGAAGTGCTTAGCTTTGGGTTCAATCTTGCGGTGTCCTTACCCAGTGACAAAAAGGGTTGCAAGGCACATATTGTATTGTTGCCATCGAGGATAAAAAGATGGGGTTTATATCATATTGCTTGAGTTTATCCCTCTACATCATGTCATCTTTCTTAATGCGTTACTTTGTTCTTATGAACTTAATACTCTAGATGCATGCTGGATAGCGGTCGATGTGTGGACAAATAGTAGTAGATGCATGCAGGAGTCGGTCTACTTGTCACGGACGTGATGCCTATATACATGATCATGCCTAGATAATCTCATAATTATTCGCTTTTCTATCAATTGCTCGACAGTAATTTGTTCACCCACCGTAATACTTATGCTATCTTGAGAGAAGCCTCTAGTGAAACCTATGGCCCCCGGGTCTATCTTTTATCATATAAGCTTTCAATCTACTTTTATTTGCATCTTTACCTTTTGCGTCTATATTATAAAATACCAAAAATATATTTATCTTATCATACTATCTCTATCATATCTCACTTTCGCAAGTGGCCGTGAAGGGATTGACAACCCCTTTATTGCGTTGGTTGCGACTTCTTTGTTTGTTTGTGTAGGTGCGTGGGACTTTTGAGGAGCCTCCTACTGGATTGATACCTTGGTTCTCAAAAATTGAGGGAAATACTTATGCTACTTTGCTGCATCACCCTTTCCTCTTAAAGGAAAACCAACACAAGCTCAAGACGTAGCAAGAAGGATTTCTCGCCGTTGCCGGGGAGGTCTTCACTCAAGTCAAGACATACCAAGTACCCATCACAAACTCATCTCCCTCGCATTTACATTATTTGCCATTTGCCTCTCGTTTTCCTCTCCCCCACTTCACCCTTGCCGTTTTATTTGCCCTCTCTTTCCCAATCTTCTCCTCTCTTTTTTGCTTGCCTTTTTCTGTTTGCTTGTGTGTTGGATTACTTGTTGCCATGGCACAAGATAATACCAAATTGTGTGATTTCTCCAATACCAATAACAATGATTTCCTTAGTACTCCGATTGCTCCTCTTAATGATGTTGAGTCTTGTGAAATCAATACTGCTTTCCTGAATCTTGTCATGAAAGATCAATTCGTCGGCCTTCCTAGTGAAGATGCCGCTACTCATCTAAACAACTTTGTGGATTTGTGTGATATGCAAAATAAGAAAGATACGGATAATGATATTGTTAAATTGAAGTTATTTCCGTTTTCGCTTAGAGATTGTGCTAAAGTTTGGTTTTCATCTTTGCCTAAAAATAGTATTGATTCTTGGAACAAGTGCAAAGATGCTTTTATCTCTAAGTATTTTCCTCCCGCTAAGATTATCACTCTTAGGAACGATATTATGAATTTTAAACAACTTGATCATGAGCATGTTGCCCAATCTTGGGAAAGAATGAAATTGATGATTCGCAATTGCCCTACTCATGGTTTGAATTTATGGATGATCATACAAAAATTTTATGCTGGTTTGAACTTTGCTTCTAGAAATCTCTTAGATTCGGCCGCGGGAGGCACATTTATGGAAATCACGTTAGGATATGCTACAAAACTTCTTGATAATATTATGGCTAATTATTCTCAATGGCACACCGAAAGATCTTCTAGTAAAAAAGTGCATGCTATAGAACAAATCAATGTTTTGAGTGGAAAGATGGATGAACTTATGAAGTTGTTTGCTACTAAAAATACTCCTCTTGATCCCAATGATATGCCTTTGTCTACTTTGATTGAGAATAATAATGAATCTATGGATGTGAATTTTGTTGGTAGGAATAGTTTTGGAAACAATGCTTATAGAGGAAACTTTAATTCTAGACCGTTCCCTAGTAATTCCTCTAATAATTATGGAAATTCCTACAATAATTCTTATGGTAATTTTAATAAGATGCATTCGGATTTTGAGAATAGTGTGAAAGAATTTATGATTCCTCAAAAGAATTTTAATGCTTGAAGAAAAATTGCTCAAAGTTGATGATTTGGCTAGGAACGTTGATAGACTTTCGCTTGATGTTGATTCTCTTAAACTTAGATCTACTCCTCCTAAGCATGATACCATTGAGTCTCTCAAAACAATGAGAATTTCCATTGATGAGTACAAGGAAAGAACCGCTAGATTGCGTGCTAAGAAAGATTGCTTTGTAAAGGCGTGTTCTTCTAATTTCCATGAAAATAATGATGAAGATCTTAAAGTTATTGACGTGTCTCCTATTAGAACTTTGTTTTGCAATATGAATCTTGATAATAATGGGACTGGAGATGAGTTAACTTTAGTTAGAAGGCGTCCCAACAATTCGGACTTTTTAGATCCTGATGCTAAATTTGGTAAAAGCGGGATTGGAGAGGTCATGACTTTAAATAGTATTGAACCCACTATCTCGGATTTCAATGAATTTGATTATGATAATTGTTCTTTAGAAGGTTGTATTTCCCTGTTGCAATCTGTTGTTAATTCTCCTCATGCTTATAGTCAAAATAAAGCTTTTACCAAACATATCGTTGATGCCTTGATGCAATCTTATGATGAAAAACTTAATTTGGAAGTTTCTATACCTAGAAAACTTAATGATGAGTGGGAATCTACTATAAAGATTAAATTAAAGATCATGAGTGTTTTGCTTTGTGTGATTTGGGTGCTAGTGTTTCCACGATTTCAAAAACTTTATGTGATATTCTAGGTTTCCATGATCTTGATGATTGCTCTTTAAATTTGCACCTTGTGGATTCCACCATTAAAAAGCCAATGGGAAGGATCAATGATGTTCTCATTGTTGCAAATAGAAATTTGGTGCTCGTAGATTTTATCATTCTTGATATAGATTGCAATCTTTCTTGCCTTATTATTCTTGGTAGACCTTTCCTTAGAACGATTGGTGCGATTATTGATATGAAGGAAGGGAATATTAGAATCCAATTTCCATTAAGGAAAGGCATGGAGCACTTTCAAGAAAGAAAGTCAAATTACCTTATGAATCTATCATGCAGGCTACTTATGAATTTAGTGCCAAAGATGGCACTACTTAGATCTATCTTCGCTTTTATGCCTAGCTAGGGGCGTTAAACGATAGCGCTAGTTGGGAGGCAACCCAATTTTATTTGTGATTTTAGTTTTTGTTTCTGTTTAGTAATAAATTTTGCATCTACCTTATGCTTAGATGTGTTTTTATATTTTAATTAGTGTTTGTGACAAGTAGAACCTATAGGATAACCTATGGTGATAGTTAATTTGATTCTGCTGAAAAACAGAAACTTTGCGTGCATGAAATTAGTTTTGTTAAATCACAGAAACGTGCTTTTGTGTTGATTCTTTTTTATGCTGATCAATAGGCAAATTTTCCAGGACTTCCTATTTTGGTAGGATTTTTAAAGCTCCAGAAGTTTGCGTTAGTTACAGATTGCTACAGACTATTCTGTTTTTGACAGATTCTGTTTTTTGTGTGTTGTTTGCTTATTTTGATGCATCTATGGCTAGTATTATGTAACACCCACGATGCAGCTATATCTCCCACGTGTCGAGGCATGACTTGGAGGTCTAACCGCATTGTGGTTTTGTCGCAAGAAGGGTCATCTTCACACAATCCCATGTAGTGAATAAGGAAGGGATAAATAGAGTTGGCTTACAATCGCCACTTCACACAAAGATCATATAATCATACATCATTCAGAGTACACACATAGTCCGACTACGGACGAAGCCAAAAGAAAAGAAGATAACCCAACTGCTAGATCCCCGATCGTCCCAACTGGGCTCCATTACTGATCAACATGAAACATAACATAGCAACGACCAAGATCTTCATTGAGCTCCCATCTGAGCTCAGTTGCATCACCTGCACGGGTATCATTGGCACCTGCAACTGTTGTGATAGTATCTGGTGAGTCACGAGGACTCGGTAATCTCAAAACCTGCGAGATCAAGACTATTTAAGCTTATGGGTAGGAAGTGGTAATGAGGTGGAGTTGCAGCAAGCACTAAGCAAATATGGTGGCTAACATGCACAAATAAGAGCGAGAAGAGAAGCAACGGAACGGTCGAGAAGCTAGAAGTGATCAGGAAGTGATCCTGAAACTACTTACACACAATCATAACACAAAGACCGTGTTCACTTACCGGATTCCGCCGAAAAGAGACCATCATGGCTACACACACGGTTCATGCGTTTTAATTAAGTCAAGTGTCAAGTTCTCTACAACCGGATATTAACAAATTCCCATCTGCCACATAACCGCGGGCATGGCTCTCGAAAGTTTATACCCTGCAGGGGTGTCCCAACTTAGCCCATCACAAGCTCTCACGGTCAATGAAGGATATTCCTTCTCCTGGGAAGACCCGATCAGTCTCGGAATCCCGGTTACAAGACATTTCGACAATGGTAAAACAAGACCAGCAAGACCGCCCGAATGTGCCGACAAATCCCGATAGGAGCTGCACATATCTCGTTCTCAGGGCACATCGGATAAGCTAAACGTACGAGTACCAACATAACCCAAGTTGCCAAGGGACGGTCCCGCACGGTGCTCTAGTTTGGACCAACACTCAGAGGAGCACTGGCCCGAGAGGTAAAATAAAGATGACCCTTGAGTCTACAGAACCCAAGGGAAAAAGGCTTAGGTGGCAAATGTTAAAACCAAGGTTGGGCCTTGCTGGAGGAGTTTTATTCAAAGCGAACTGTCAAGGGGGTCCCATAAATCACCAACCGCGTAAGGAACGCAAAATCAAGGAACATAACACCGGTATGACGGAAACTTGGGCGGCAAGAGTGGAACAAAACACCAGGCATAAGGCCGAGCCTTCCACCCTTTACCAAGTATATAGGTGCATTAATTAAATAAGAGATATTGTTATATCCCAACAGAATCTTGTCCATCATGGAGCAATCTTCAACTTCACCTGCAACTAACAATGCTATAAGAGGGGCTGAGCAAAGCGGTAACATAGCCAAGCAATGGTTTGCTAGGAAGGGTGAAAAAGGTTAGAGGCTGACATGGCAATTTGGGAGGCTTGATAAACAAGTGATAGGTAGCGCAGCATAGCGATAGAACAAAGCAACTAGCAAGCAAAGATAGAAGTTATATCGAGGGTAATGGTCATCTTGCTTGAGATCCCGATAGGAAGAAGAACGAGTCCATGCAGTAGACGAACCAACGTAGTCGAACAAATCCTCACGAACGCAACGTTGCCGAAACTATCAAGGGGAAGCGCACCCGGAAAGAAGCAAACAACATGGTAAACAACCATCACATAAACATGGCATGATGCACAATCAAGTATGATGCATGTCCGGTTTAATGAGGCATGGCATGGCAATATGCACAAACAAAACTACAAATTAAGTGGAGCTCAATATGCAACGAGTTGCATATTGATAAAACACCACATCAATTATTTAGTTCGCTCTCGTTTAGGTACACAACAATATTAAATTTTATTAAACATGGCAAGGGGTGAAGCATAAGTAAACTAACTATTTAGGCAAGTTTAAATGAGGCCGGAACGACAAACAACAATTCCGGAAAATCCTCATGTCCATAATTTTAATTAGCTACTGTTCTTCCCTAAACCATATTTTAATATTGTTAAACAGTAAAACAAAGTGCACCAAGTTAATCTATGCATTTTTCCACCCCATTTACATATAAAGTTTATTAAATTCGGAGCTACGGTTAATTAGTTATGAAATAAAGCATTTTAGCATGGCATTTATGCAAAATTAAACAAACAGCAAGTTTAAGCATTTTAACATGGATGAAAGCAGCAGATTATTAAACTAGATGAAAAACTAAGCATTTTACATATATAAAGTTTTTACATTTCATGCACGGTTGTTGAGTTTTTATATGCATGAAGTGCAAGGGTTTTTCTGCAAAACAGCAACTCTCTGGAAAATAGCTAATATCGCGGACATGAAAGAAAAACATGACGGGCTGAATCAAGTTGGCCCAACAGGAGGAAAAATAGAGGAGGGGCGCTGGGGTGTGGCCTCACCCAGTGGGCCTTGGCCCGTCGGTGGAGAAGGAAGCATCATGTCGGCGTAGCTGGGCCGGACGAGCGAGATGCGGCCAGGCATGGTCGCTTGGGCATCATGGTCGCGATCCACATAGGGGAGGAAGGCGCAGTCAACGCAGCAAGCAGAGGCGCGTCCTCCTCCCTGCTCGAACGAAGCAGAGGTGAGCAGGGCGGTAGGGCAGCAGGTCGATGCCGCAGGGGCGTCCGAAGGCGGCGACCCTTGCGTCAGGAGGCATGGCGCTTGGACGGGGACTTGGGAACGAGCTCCCGGTGACGAGGCGTGATGCAGGGGAGGCAGACGAGGCGCTAGCGTTGCGTCTCCCTCGTGCAGAGAACGAGCGGGCCAGGCAGGGAACCAGGCGCCCGATGGCTTGAAGATGGCGCGGCGGCGGATCCGGGTCGCGAGACGGCCGGCCAGGTGGCTTGGACTTGGCAGGACAGCGGGACAGGTGGCTTGGACTTGGCTGGCCAGGTGGCTCCAGGGTGGCGTGGCTCGAAGACGGACTTGGCGTGGGGGAGGTTCGGCTCGGCGTTGAGGTAGAGGAGGTGCTCGGGCTGCGTCTGCGGACGAGGCGAGGGACGACGGCTGGATCCGGGCAAGGGGCATTGGGGACGAATGGTTCTGGCCGACCGAGCGCGGCGAGGAAGGAAGCACGAGGCGGTGCGGAACCTTGCACTGGCGACCATGGCAACAGGGGCAAACCCCATTCGTTTCCTGGCAGAGGAGAAAACAAACGAGGGAGGGAGAGAGTTTAGAGGAGGTAGGAGAGGAAAACAGGGGAGAGGAAAAGGAGGCCGACGGCGACTCATCTGCTGGGTTTGCTGGCGCCGACCGGTGGCGCGGCCGCTGTCAGGGACGAAGGAGCTGCGGGAGGCCGGACTTGTCCAGGAGGCAGGGGAGGCAGAGGACTTGGGCACGGGCACGCTGGACCGCGGGCGCAAGGAAGCTTCAGATCGGGAGCTCCCCTCCTGATCGGATTTGGAGGAGGAGGCACCGGCGAGGTGGATCGAGTGCTCGGGGTCAGGGAGACGGAGCTCGGGCTCCTGTTGGTGGGTGGAGGAAAACAAGGAGAAGGGGATCCCGAGGTGGATCGAGACCAGGCGGCGGCGGCGATGGGGAAAAACCTCCTAGAAATTAGTGTTGGGATGATTTGGTAGGTGATGGTCTTATATATAGCAAGTGGATTTTTAGGTAGGGGTATCTGGTCCCTCCAATTTCAATCGGACGGTCGAGAAATAAATAGATAGGAAGTCTAAATAAGAAAATGGAGATGTTATAGGGATGATTGGAGATGATCCGGACCTGTTGGTCATGACCGTGCGGGTCGGGTTCGGAAGAGATTTCGGACGCGTGCGAGGGGTTTGCGGGCTGTGCAGAGAGGTTAGGAAGCCGGGCAAGAGGGAAACAAAACCTGGTTGGAGTCGGATCGGTCAATGAAGGCAAGGGGGGAACGCGGCAACTACGAACGGATGCAAGCTTTATGAAAACATGTGGATGCAATGCACATGATGCCATGAGATGAAATGCATGACATGAACAAAATGCAAAATGGAAACAAAAACCCGACCACGAAGGAAATATCATATCACATAGCCGGAAATGGCAAGAGTTGGAGTTTTAAATATGGAAAGTTACATCCGGGGTGTTACAACACTCCACCACTACAAGAGGATCTCGTCCCGAGATCTAGGATGGCACCGGAGAGAAACGGAAGAGGAAGAGAAGAGGTAAAACTAAGTTGCTTCTTCGACAAAAGAGTGAAACCAAAGAACCTTGAGAGGTTGAAAAGTTGAAAGAAAGAACACAACGGAGTTGAACACAATTGAGAGCACTATGGTAGAAAATAGAAACAAGGAACACCATGTGAACCTTGGAGGTTGCAAAGCTATGAATGACGAGTACAATGGACAAGAAGGAATTGGAACCCCTCTGGTTGAAACGAGATAAACAAGGAACAAGGAAGAACAGATTCGGACAGCACTCTGGTTGAAAAGAGATGCAAGAGTTGATAAGATGAAAAGAACTTGAAAAGAGGACACGACACTTCGGTTAAATGGATAAGCATGAAAAGAACATGACCTTCACAATTCGACATGATGAGTGAAAAGAGCAACATCACAATGCCTCCGAAAGAAATAATAGAAGATAGATCATTGAAATAACAGAATGGAGAAGAAAATGCCAACTTCTGCCACAAATGAACTTGGAAAGCACCCTTCCAAGAAGGTTATAACGGAGTTGTTGGAAAACCGACAACGAAACGAATAAGCTTGTAGTGGGCTTATGGAAAACTTCTCAAAATTGAGGCAAAATTCTGCCACTACGGAAAACAAATAATATAATTGATAACACCAACGAGATGAAAAACTTCTTCCACCAAGATGATAGAGAGGTAACTTGGATCATTGATAAGCACCACAATATCAACATTCCTTAGGGAAGGCTTTAGGTGAAATATGACACAAGATAACTCCAACGAAGAGATTAATGAATTTAAAATACCTCATTCTTGACGACATGTGAAATGAATGGAAATTGTCAAGAATGATATCACACCATCTCAAAAGATAAGGTAGAAAGAATTGCACTTTGGAATGCAAGAACAAGAATACTTGAACTCCTTAGGAAAAAAACATGTGTTGGGCACCATGTTTATTTTTGAGTATAGATTGGCGGATCTTAACTCTGTGAGAAATCTTGACGAACAATTGTATAATGAAAGGGATCCTTGATGAACCACCATGTAGAGCCTCCCTGAAGAACTCCGGTAATAAAAAGGATGATAAAAAGAAAGGGAAGTTGAAAACACAAGGTGAAGCCTTGCGATGATTTAGATGGAGCTTCACGACGAGATAAAGCGGAAAACATGGAACTACGGAAAAAAAAGATGAAGCATCTCGAACCGAGAAAAATGACATGATGAACAACTCTGGAAAGAAGAAACTAGATCACTTGGATGAAACAATAATAAGAATTACCTTATGTGTATCCTTCACCAATTAAATTGATGACAAGCAACGGATTTGGCATACTACTTATTCTCGTAGAAAAGCATTGAAGAGAGATATAGCTTAAACTTGAGAAGGTATTGATGTAACCACCGGTGGGATTTGGAAACAACGAATGAAATAATATGATAACAAAGGAAGTGAAATCTTGAACGAACCACCGTAAGAATTGAAAATGAAAGTAGAAAAGGCGCAAATCACCGGGAAGAATTGGAAAACAAATGAAGATACTTGAGGGGATTTAGATACCTGAGAACGAAGAGATCATGAACTGATTAGAGGATATTAGAATGATTCACCGGTAAGATTTGGAGAACGATAGCTACACGCTGAGAATGAAGAATTATGACATGATGGACTTCGGAGGAGAGAAATGGAAACAACTCATGAAATGCTTCGGATGGTAAGAAAAGAATTGTCACAATCAAAAACAATTATGAGGATGGCATGAAGCTAGAACCATGAATCTCTGGAAGAACGGGTAAAGATTTAAGAGGAATTCTTCTTCGGTCATCAAAATCCGAGAAATGACGACGAGAAACACCACCATGGATCATTGAGACACTCCGGAAGGATTAAAAGAAAAAAAAGTTGAGCCAAAGATGAAAATAATTTGAAAGCGACCTTGGAGAAGGCATGTAACTGATGAAAATTCATTCTTACGTCAAACATGGAAATGAATTTGGGAATGGCTCCGGGAAAATTAGAAGAGTCAGGTAAGATCCTGGGAAAAGACCTGTGGGTTAGGGCCCACTCGAGAGAACCATCGTTGAAGGATTGCTTGAAATAGAGATTGCACCGGTAGAATTAAGTAGCTTGAATGAGAGAAAAACCTCGAAGTACTCGAACGGATTAAGAATGGAAACATGATTCTTCTGAGATATCTTTAGCACTCCGGATATGAATAGAGAGAGGTGAGCAATTAAGAGGTGCACCGGCATGGGAAAACATTTGAAACGGGGAAAGGATATGCTTGACAAAGCTTGAATTGGATCCACCGAAGAAGAAAAGAGAAGGAAGAATAATAAACTTGAAGCTCCATTAGTATCTTCCTGAGAATCACCGGATAAGAGCATTGATGGAAAAGAATGGAGAGACTTCCCATCAATAAAAGGATATTGATTAATAAATCTGAGTCCTTGAATAAAAAAAGGGTGGGAGGGCAGGAAAACAAAGGCAACTTGGGGCAGATGGAATAGATACCGTTGAGAAAAACTTAGAATTGATCTTGCGGATGTTGAAATGATCTAATCCACTTGAAGAGAAGCACACCGGTCAGAAAGAATTGACATGACAATCTCGATGATCAAGAAGGATTAGTATTCACATAGCAATATGAGAACACCGTTTAGGAAAGGTATGGATTCGCCACTTGACTTCGAAGCAACTCGAATACCACGAATAAAGCAAAACAAAGGATTTGGCTTGCAGAATAAGTTGGAAACAAACATATGATAGATCCCATATCATATCATGTGTCTGTTGGAAAGATATCCTACGAGATACTTGAATTCCCACTTATAAACTCCCGAAACTTTCTGGTTATGCAATCTGGTGTTGGGGATACAGGGGAAGCAATATATCTCACCCAAACTAACAATCCCTACATCCAGCTGTATCCATCCGTCAACACATAACCAAGAAACCTTCGGAAATCGTGTACCTCAACCTTCGAAAAGCATTCGTTATACAAGCTATGGCAATACTCCCGAACTCCCAAGTACTGGGTGGCGTCGAGGTTATCTCACCAACAACTGCATAAAAGAGATTCTTGATGTCGGCAAAACTCAGGTATTCCAGAACTGCAACGATAAAATTATGACGACAACACCTCGGAGCTCAACTCCCCGGGACACTGCCACAACCCCTAAATGTCAGGAGGCACCAAGAACAATGTTCTCGTCATAAGAATATAGGAATGATCCCAAGATACCCGTGTGATCCTAAAAAGATTTTAGTGAAATTTGAGGAGAGGAAAGACAAAACATCTACATCAGGAGGCCTCACTAGAGCGACGAAGGGACTAAGGAGTAAAAAGAATCCTACTCTCCGATATATATCATCCTAAGACTCAAAACATTTTTGTTCTAGACTCAACAACGCCAGTGATTCGATCAAGCATGGGGCTCCTAAGTCGGGGATGGCTCTGATTACCAACTTGTAACACCCACGATGCGGCTATATCTCCCACGTGTCGAGGAACGACTTGGAGGCATAACCGCATTGTGGTTTTGTCGCAAGAAGGGTCATCTTCACACAATCCCACGTAATGAATTAGGAAGAGATAAATAGAGTTGGCTTACAATCGCCACTTCACACAAAGATCATATGATCATACATCATTCAGAGTACACACATAGTCCGACTACGGACGAAGCCAAAAGAAAAGAAGATAACCAACTGCTAGATCCCCGATCGTCCCAATTGGGTTCCACTACTGATCAACATGAAACAAAACATAGCAACGACCAAGATCTTCGTTGAGCTCCCATCTGAGATCAGTTGCATCACCTGCACTGGTACCATCAGCACCTGCAACTGTTGTGATAGTATCTGGTGCGTCACGAGGACTCAGCAATCTCAAAACCCACGAGATCAAGACTATTTAAGCTTATGGGTAGGAAGTGGTAATGAGGTGGAGTTACAGCAAGCACTAAGCAAATATGGTGGCTAACATACGCAAATAAGAGCGAGAAGAGAAGAAACGGAACGGTCGAGAAGCTAGAAGTGATCAAGAAGTGATCCTGAAACTACTTACGCACAATCATAACACAAAGACCGTGTTCACTTCCCGAACTCCGCCGAAAAGAGACCATCATGGCTACACACACGGTTCATGCGTTTTAATTAAGTCAAGTTTCAAGTTCTCTACAACCGGATATTAAGAAATTCCCATCTGCCACATAACCGCAGGCACGATTCTCGAAAGTTTATACCCTGTAGGGGTGTCCCAACTTAGCCCATCACAAGCTCTCACGGTCAACGAAGGATATTCCTTCTCCCAGGAAGACCCGATCAGTCTCGGAATCCCGGTTACAAGACATTTTGATAATGGTAAAACAAGACCAGCAAGACCGCCCGAATGTGCCGACAAATCCCGATAGGAGCTACACATATCTCATTCTCAGGTCACACCGGATAAGCTAAGCGTACGAGTACCAACATAACCCAAGTTGCCAAGGGACAGTCCCGCACGGTGCTCTAGTTTGGACCAACACTCAGAGGAGCACTGGCCCGGGGGGTAAAATAAAGATGACCCTTGAGTCTGCAGAACCCAAGGGAAAAAGGCTTAGGTGGCAAATGTTAAAACCAAGGTTGGGCCTTGCTGGAGGAGTTTTATTCAAAGCGAACTGCCAAGGGGGTCCCATAAATCACCCAACGGGTTAAGGAACGCAAAATCAAGGAACATAACACCGGTATGACGGAAACTAGGGCGGCAAGAGTGGAACAAAACACCAGGCATAAGGCCGAGCCTTCCACCCTTTACCAAGTATATAGGTGCATTAATTAAATAAGAGATATTGTGATATCCCAACAGAATCATGTCCATCATGAAGCAATCTTCAACTTCACCTGCAACTAACAATGCTATAAGAGGGGCTGAGCAAAGCGGTAACATAGCCAAGCAATGGTTTGCTAGGAAGGGTGAAAAAGGATAGAGGCTGACATGGCAATTTGGGAGGCTTGATAAACAAGTGATAGGTAGTGCAGCATAGCGATAGAAGGAAGCAACTAGCAAGCAAAGATAGAAGTGATATCGAGGGTAATGGTCATCTTGCCTGAGATCCCGATAGGAAGAAGAACGAGTCCATGAAGTAGACGAACCAACATAGTCGAACAAATCCTCACGAACGCAACGTTACCAGAACTATCAAGGGGAAGCGCACCCGGAAAGAAGCAAACAACATGATAAACAACCATCACATAAACATGGCATGATGCACAATCAAGTATGATGCATGTCCGGTTTAATGAGGCATGGCATGGCAATATGCACAAACAAAACTACAAATTAAGTGGAGCTCAATATGCAACGAGTTGCATATTGATGAAACACCACATCAATTATTTAGTTCGCTATCGTTTAGGTACACAACAATATTAAATGTTATTAAACATGGCAAGGGGTGAAGCATAAGTAAACTAACTATTTAGGCAAGTTTAAATGAGGTCGGAACGATAAACAACAATTCCGGAAAAATCCTCATGTCCATAATTTGAATTAGCTACTGTTATGCCCTAAACCATATTTTAATATTGTTAAACAGTAAAACAAAGTGCACCAAGTTAATCTATGCATTTTTCCACCCCATTTACATATAAAGTTTATTAAATTCAGAGCTACGATTAATTAATTATGAAATAAATCATTTTAGCATGGCATTTATGCGAAATTAAATAAACAGCAAGTTTAAGCATTTTAACGTGGATGAAAGCAGCAGATTATGAAACTAGATGAAAACCTAAGCATTTTACGTGTATAAAGTTTTTACATATGATGCACGATTGTTGAGTTTTTATATGCATGAAGTGCAAGGGTTTTTCTGCAAAACAGTAGCTCTCTGGAAAATAGCTAAAATCGCAGACATGAAAAAAACATGACGGGCTAAATCAAGCTGGCCCAACAGGAGGAAAAATAGAGGAGGGGCGCTGGGGTGTGGCCTCACCCAGTGGGCCTTGGCCCATCGGTGGAGAAGGAAGCAGCATGTCGGCGTAGCTAGGCCGGACGAGCGAGATGCGGCCAGGCATGGGCGCTTGGGCGTCGTGGTCGCGATCCACGTAGGCGAGGAAGGCGCGGTCAATGCAGCGAGCAGAGGCGTGTCATCCTCCCTGCTTGAACAAAGCAGAGGCGAGCAGGGTGCTGGGTCAGCAGGTCGACGCCGCAGGGGCGTCCGAAGGCGGCGACCCTTGCGTCAGGAGGCATGGGCGCTTGGACGGGGACTTGGGGACGAGCTCCTGGCGACGAGGCGTGATGCAGGGGAGGCAGACGAGGCGGTGGCTTTGCGTATCCCTCGTGCAGAGAACGAGCGGGCCAGGCAGGGAACCAGGCGCCCGATGGCTTGAAGATGGTGCGGCGGCGGATCCGAGTCGCGAGATGGCGGGCGAGGTGGCTTGGACTTGGCGGGACAGCAGAGAAGCTCCAGGGCAGCGTGGCTCGAAGACATACTTGGCGCGGGGGAGGTTCGGCTCGGTGTCAAGGTAGAGGAGGCACTCGGGCTGCGTCTGCGGACGAGGCGAGGGACGACGGCTGGATCCGGGCAAGGAGCATCGGGGACGAATGGTTCTGGCCGACCGAGCGCGGCGAGGAAGGAAGCACGAGGCGGTGCAGAACCTTGCACCGGCGACCATGGCAGCAGGAGCGAACCCCGTTCATTTCCTGGCAGAGGAGAAAACAAACGAGGGAGGGAGAGAGTTTAGAGGAGGTAGGAGAGGAAAACAGGGGAGAGGAAAAGGAGGCCGACAGCGGCTCATCTGTTGGGTTTGCTGGCGCCGACCGGCGACGCGGCCGCTGTCAGGGATGAAGGAGCTGCAGGAGGCCGGACTTGTCCAGGAGGCAAGGGAGGCAGAGTCCTTGGGCACGGGCGCGCTGGACCGCGGGCGCAAGGAAGCTTCAGATCGGGAGCTCCTTTCCCGATCGGATTTGGAGGAGGAGGCACCGGCGAGGTGGCTCGAGTACTCGGGGTCGGGGAGACGGAGCTCGGGCTCCTGTTGGTGGGTGGAGGAAAACAAGGAGAAGGGGATCCCGAGGTGGATTGAGACCGGGCGGCGGCGGCGATGGGGACAAAGCTCCTAGAAATTAGGGTTGGGATGATTTGGTAGGTGATGGTCTTATATATAGCAAGTGGATTTTTAGGTAGGGGTATCTAGAAGCGCGCAAGGGGTTTGCGGGCTGTGCAGAGAGGTTAGGAAGCCAGGCAAGAGGGAAACAAAACCTTGTTGGACTCGGATCGGTCAATGAAGGCAAGGGGGGAACATGGCAACTACGAACGGATGCAAGCTTTATGAAAACATGTGGATGCAATGCACATGATGCCATGAGATGAAATACATGACATGAACAAAATGCAAAATGAAAACAAAAATCCGACCACGAAGGAAATATCATATCACATAGCCGGAAATGGCAAGAGTTGGAGTTACAAATATGGAAAGTTACATCCGGCGATATGATCCTTCAACAAAATATTCTCCTGTGTGAGATACTTATTCTGTATGCGAGCTAACTCAATCATCTTGAAAGCTTCAATCTCAATTGGAGTAAAGAGATTAGGTAAGGGTTGAGGGATGTCTTCTTCTTTCACCGTCAGAGCATGAACCTCCGTGGCCTTCGTGATCCCTTCCTCCTTGTTAATCTCTTCAGGTTCTTCTCTTTTCAGCTCTATCTTCAATAGCCAAGCATCCTTGTCTTCATTGTTGAAGGAGGGCGACGTCATGGTGCTCTAGATCTGCAACAAAAACAGCTCGAAACGAAAACAGAGGATATTTGCGTGATACGGTGGTCAAAACCTTCGGGAGTTTATATAATGAATTTTTACCGACCAAAATACGTAATGTGCAAGAAATGGGAGTCCGGGAGGCACACGAGGTGGCCACGAGACAGGGGGCATGCCTAGTAAGGGTGGGCGCGCCCCCTCCACCCTCGTGGAGGCCTCGTGTCCTTCCCGGACTACTTCTTTCTTCCTAAAATTCTTAAACATTCCAAAACTGATAAAAATTGCCATTAGAATTGTTTTGGAGTCGGTTTACTTACCGTACCACATACCTATTCCTTTTCGGAGTCTGGAACGTTCTGGAAAGTGTCCCTTATGTATTCCTCCGGGGTTACGGTTTCAATAATATTAGTTTCAACATTGATAGGATTACCTGAGATATAATGTTTAATTCTTTGACCGTTCACCACCCTCGGACTTGTGCCTTTGAAGTTGTTAATTTTTATGGCACCAGAATGATAGACCTCCTCGATAACGTAAGGACCTTCCCATTTAGAGAGAAGTTTTCCTGCAAAAAATCTTAAACGACAGTTGAATAATAACACATAATCACCTACGTTAAACTCACGCTTTTGTATCCTTCTGCCATGCCAGCGTTTGACTTTTTCTTTGAATAGCTTAGCATACTCATAGGCTTGGGTTCTCCATTCATCAAGTGAGCTAATATCAAACAACCTCTTCTCACCGGCAAGTTTGAAGTCATAGTTGAGCTCTTTAATAGCACATATGCTTTATGTTCAAGTTCAAGAGGTAAATGACAAGCTTTTCAATAAACCATCTTATATGGAGACATACCCACAGGATTTTTATAAGCAGTTCTATAGGCCCATAATGCATCCTCAAGTTTTTTGGACCAATTCTTTCTAGATCTATTGACAGTCTTTTGCAAAATTAATTTGAGCTCTCTATTGCTCAACTCTACTTGACCACTAGACTGCGGATGATAAGGAGATGCGATTCTATGATTAACATCATACTTAGCAAGCATCTTACGGAAAGCACCATGAATAAAATGTGAACCACCATCAGTCATAAGATATCTAGGGACTCCAAACCTTGGAAAAATAACTTCTTTAGTCATTTTAATAGAAGTGTTATGATCAGCACTACTAGTTGGAATAGCTTCTACCCACTTAGTAACATAATCAACAGCAACTAAAATATGTGTGTAACCATTAGAGGCAGGAAAAGATCCCATATAATCAAAGCCCCAAACATCAAACGGTTCAATAACAAGAGAAGAATTCATAGGCATTTCTTGACGTCTACTAATATTACCAATTCTTTGACATTCATCACAAGATAAGACAAACTTACGAGCATCTTTGAAGAGAGTAGGCCAATAAAAACCAGATTGCAATACCTTATGTGTGGTTCTATCTCCAGCGTGGTGTCCTCCATAGGATTCAGAGTGACACTTGCATAGGATCTGTTCCTGTTCATGCTCAGGTACACAACGTCTAATAACACCATCTACTCCTTCTTTATAAAGGTGTGGATCATCCCAGAAGTAATGTCTTAAATCATAAAAGAACTTTTTCTTTTGCTGGTATGTGAAACTAGGTGGTATAAATTTAGCAACAATGTAATTAGCATAATCAGCATACCAAGGAGCAGTACGAGAAGCATTAACGACCGCTAATTGTTCATTAGGAAAGCTATCATCAATAGGCAGTGGGTCATCAAGAACATTCTCTAACCTAGACAAGTTGTCTGCAACGGGGTTCTCAGCTCCCTTTCTATCAATAATGTGCAAATCAAATTCTTGGAGCAAGAGAACCCATCTAATGAGTCTAGGCTTAGCATCTTTCTTTTCCATAAGATATTTAATAGCAGCATGATCAGTGTGAATAGTAACTTTGGAATCAACAATATAAGGTCTAAACTTATAACATGCAAACACAACTGCTAAAAATTCTTTTTCAGTAGTAGCATAATTTCTCTGGGTAGTATCAAGAGTTCTACTAGCATACTGGATAACATTCAATTTCTTATCAGCTCTTTGCCCTAGAACAGCACCTACAGCATAATCACTAGCATCACACATAATTTCAAAGGGTAAATTCCAATCAGGTGGCTGAACAATAGGTGCAGTGATCAAAGCTTTCTTAAGTATTTCAAATGCTTCTACACAATCATCATCAAAGACAAAAGGAATATCTTTTTGCAATAAATTAGACAGAGGCCTAGAAATTTTAGAAAAGTCCTTAATGAACCTCCTACAAAAACCGGCATGACCAAGGAAACTTCTTATACCTTTTATGTCTTGTGACATGGCATCTTTTCAATAGCATCAACTTTGGCTTTATCAACTTCAATACCTCTCTCCGAGATCTTGTGCCCTAAGACAATGCCTTCATTAACCATAAAGTGACACTTTTCCCAATTCAAGACGAGAATAGTGTCTTCGCATCTCTGCAAAACTCAATCAAGGTTGCTCAAGCAATCATCAAAAGAGGATCCATAAATGGAGAAGTCATCCATGAATACCTCACAAATCTTTTCACAAAAGTCAGAGAATATAGCCATCATATTTCTTTGAAAGGTAGCAGGTGCATTACATAAACCAAAAGGCATACGTCTATAAGCAAAAGTACCGAAAGGGCAAGTAAAAGTAGTTTTTGATTGATCCCCCACTGACACAGGTATTTGAGAGAAACCAGAATAACCATCTAGAAAGCAGAAATGTGTGTGTTTGGATAGTCTTTCTAGCATTTGATCAATAAAAGGTAAAGGGTAATGATCTTTCTTAGTAGCCTTATTTAATTTACGAAAATCAATTACCATCCTATAACCTGTAATAATTCTTTGCGGGATCAATTCATCTTTATCATTAGGAACAACGGTAATACCTCCCTTTTTAGGAACACAATGGACAGGGCTTACCCAATCACTATCAGCAACGGGATAAATTATACCTGCCTCAAGGAGATTTAGTATCTCCTTTCTTACCACTTCTTTCATCTTGGGATTCAGTCGTCGTTGAGGATCTCTAACTGGTTTGGCACCGTCCTCCAAATTAATTTTGCGTTGGCATAACGTGGGACTAATGCCCTTGAGATCATCTAGAGTATATCCAATAGTGGCGCGGTGCTTCTTCAGAGTTTTCAATAATCTTTCTTCTTCTTGCTCTGAAAGGTTAGCACTAATAATAACAGGATATATTTTGTTTTTATCAAGATAGGCATACTTAAGATTATCAGGTAATGGTTTGAGTTCAAACACGGGATCACCCTTGGGTGGAGGGGGATTCCCAAGAATTTCAACAGGAAGATTGTGTTTTAGCATAGGTTCTTGTTTAAGGAACACTTCATCTATTTCCCTTCTTTCCTTCATAAACATATCATTTTCATGGTCAAGCAAATATTGTTCTAACGGATGAGTAGGAGGCATGGTAATAGAAGCAAGACCAATAATCTCATCCTTACTAGGTGATTCTCTATCACGAGGTTGTCTATGAAACTTAACAAAATTAAACTCATGAGACATACCCTCTAAGCCAATTGTAACAGTATCCTTTTCACAATCAATCCTAGCATTAACTGTATTCAAGAAGGGTCTACCAAAAATAATGGGACAAAAATCATCTTGTGGGGAACCAAGAACAAGAAAATCAGTAGGATATTTAACCTTCACACACAAGACTTCAACATCTCTAACTATACCAACTGGTTTAATGGTGTCCCTATTAGCAAGCTTAATAGTAACATCAATGTCTTCTATTTCAGCGGGTGCAATGTCATGCATAATTTCTTTATATAAGTCATAGGGTATTGCACTAGCACTAGCACCCATATCACATAAACCATGATAACAATGATCTCCTATTTTAACAGAAATAACAGGCATGCCTACAACAGGTCTATGAATCTTAGCATCTGGTCTAGCAATATTAGCAGTCTCACCACAGAAATAAATAACATGCCCATCTACATCATCATCCAAGATATCTTTAACCATAGCAATACTAGGTTCAACTTTGATTTGCTAAGGAGGTGTATAAGTCCTAGTATTACTCTTACGAACAACAGTCAAAGTTTTAGCATGATCCTTTATCCTAACAGGAAAAGGAGGTTTCTCAACATAAGTAGTAGAAACATTAGGATCACTATAGGTGACAGTCTTTTCTTCAACTGTAATAGGTGAAACTACTTTTACTTCAATGGGAGGATTATATTTAAACCACTTCTCCTTAGGGAGATCAACATGAGTAGCAAAAGATTCACAGAAAGAAGCTACTATCTCAGAGTCAAGTCCATATTTAGCGCTAAATCCATAAAAAGCATCGGTATCCATAAAAGATTTAACACAATCAAACTTAGGTGTCATACCTGACTCCTTACAATCGTCGGAACCCCAATCTTCAGAGTTGTGTTTAATTCTTTCCAATAAGTCCCATTTGAATTCAATAGTCTTCAGCAATAAGAACCATCACAGGAAGTATCGAGCATGTTGCGATCATTGAGAGAAAGCCGAGCATAAAACTTTTGAATAATCATTTCTCTGGAGAGCTCATGATTGGGGCATGAATATAACATTGACTTAAGCCTCCCCCAAGCTTGAGCGATGCTTTCTCCTTCACGAGGCCAGAAATTATATATGTAATTACGATCACGATGAACAAGATGCATAGGATAGAACTTCTGGTGAAATTCCAACTTCAATCATTTATAATTCCAAGATCTCGTATCATCACATAGCCTATACCATGTCAATGCATCTCCCTTCAAAGATAAAGGGAAGACCTTCCTTTTGACAACATCATCGGGAATACCTGCAAGCTTAAATAATCCACAAACTTCATCCACAAAGATAAGGTGTAAATCGGATGCAATGTTCCATCTCCTGCAATTGGATTAGCTAGCAGTTTCTCTATCATACCCGAAGGAATCTCAAAGTAAATATTTTCAATAAGTTCAGTAGGTTGAGGAGCAACTCTTTGCTCTTCTGGTCGGGGTGAAGATACCCCGAACAAGCCCCTCAAAGGATTAGTTTCCATAGTGACAAGTAACAGAAAATTTCAGCACACTATATAAATGTTTCCTTACCAAGTTCCACTCACCAAAAGCGCTACACTCCCCGACAACGGCGCCAGAAAAGAGTCTTCATGACCCACAAGTGTAGGGGACCTATCGTAGTCCTTTCGATAAGTAAGAGTGTCGAACCCAACGAGGAGCAGAAGGAAATGATAAGCGGTTTTCAGTAAGGTTTTCTCTTCAAGCACTGAAATTGTAGGTAATAGATAATTTTGTGATAAGATAAGTTGTAACGAGTAACAAGTAAATAAAGTAAATAAAGTGCAGCAAGGTGGCCCAATCCTTTTTGTAGCAAACGATAAGCCTGGACAATTTCTTATAACGAGAAAAGAGCTCCCGAGGACACATGGGAATTATCGTCAAGCTAGTTTTCATCACGCTCATATGATTCGCATTCGGTACTTTGATAATTTGATATGTGGGTGGACCGGTGCTTGGGTACTGCCCTTACTTGGACAAGCATCCCACTTATGATTAACCCAAGCATCCGCAACTACAAAAGAAGTATTAAGGTAAACCTAACCACGACATTAAACATATGGATCCAAATTAGCCCCTAACGAAGCAACGCATAAAGTAGGGTTTAAGCTTCTGTCACTCTAGCAACCCATCATCTACTTATTACTTCCCAATGCCTTCCTCTAGGCCCAAATAATGGTGAAGTGTCATGTAGTCGACGTTCACATAACACCACTAGAGGAAAAGACAACATACACCTCATCAAAATATCGAACGAATACCAAATTCACATGACTACTAATAGCAAGACTTCACCCATGTCCTCAGGAACAAACGTAACTACTCACAAAGCATATTCATGTTCATAATCAGAGGGGTAATAATATGCATTAAGGATCTGAACGTATGATCTTGCACCAAGTAAACCAATTAGCATCAACTACAAGGAGTAATCAACACTACTAGCAACCCACAGGTACCAATTTGTGGTTTGGATACAAGAGATGAACTAGGGTTTTGAGAGGAGATGGTGCTGGTGAAGATGTTGATGGAGATTTGCCCCCTCCCGATGAGAGGATCGTTGGTGATGACGATGGTGATCATTTCCCCCTCCCGGAGGGAAGTGTCCCTGGCAGAACAGCTCCGCCGGAGCCCTAGATTGGTTCCGCCAAGGTTCCGCCTCGTGGCGGCGGAGTTTCGTCCCGTAAGCTTGCCCATGATTTTTTTTCCAGGTTAAAAGCCTTCATATAGTAGAAGATGGACAACGGAGGGCCACCAGGGGGCCCAGGAGACAGGGGGCGCGCCCAGTAGGGGTGGGCGCGCCCCCCACCCTCCTGGCCAGGGTGTGGGCCCCCTGAGGTGTTTCTTCCGCTCAATAATTCTTATTAATTCCAAAAATATGTTTCGTGGAGTTTCAGGATTTTTGGAGCAGTGCAGAATAGGTTTCCAATGTTTGCTCCTTTTCCAGCCAGAATTCCAGCTGCCGGCATTCCCCCTCTTCATGGCAAACCTTGTAAAATAAGAGAGAATAGCCATAAGTATTGACATATAATGTGTAATAACAGCCCATAATGCAATAAATATTGATATAAAAGCATGATGCAAAATGGACGTATCAGGACTGAACGGGGATGAAATCGGTGAAGGATCCCATCTGGAAGGGCAACTTTCGGAGCTGTCTCCACGTTAAACGACCGCGGAAACGACCGCGAGCGGTCGTTTGAAACGTCGCCTTTTGTGCTGTTCTCCTCCAGTAAAACGACTGTCAAATCTTCATACGAACTTAGAATTGACGTTCTTGGGCTCGTTGGATTCGAATGATCGACACCGATCCATTTCTGGTCTTAGATCTTGATCTGGAGCAATTGGAAAAATCACTTTTTCCGACCTCTGAAATGGCAAAGTATGCCCCCTGGGTGTCTCCGTATTGCGCCCCTCATTGGTTCTTTCATCGTGCTTGGTCCTAGGTTACTAAAAAAACATGTAGACACAAGAAAACAAAGAAAACTAATAAAACCAAATAAAATACTAAATGTGCAATGCTCACAATTGAAAGTGTAGATACTAGTAATCACTAGCAGAAGTGCCCACGCGTTGCAACGGGAGCATACATATTTTATATCTGTCAACATGCATCATTTAAAACATACACCTTCCAGGCCCTTATGCATGCCAAGCGACATTGTTCCTTCCTTTTGCCATTGATGGCCAGTACAAATGCACGTGTTTTGCAGCGGGCGTAGAATCTAGTAAAACCTGCTCCATGTGTCCTTACGCACCACTTATTTTATTCAAATATGATAATTAATGTTACATTTATTCAAATATGATAATTAATGATTATTGCATTTTGGTTGAATTTTGGTCGTTAAGAAGCCACCTTAGCGTTCTTCGTCTGCTTGAAGAGTAATAGTGGAGTTGTGGATCATCACTCATAGCTTTTTTCTCCTTCTATTTGATTATATATAGGAAATTTTCCCGTGCGTTGCAACGGGGCATTCTTCAATATGGAGCGAACACGGTCCATGAATCAAGATCGTTTAATTTGCCAGCTCATAATATCTATCAAGCTAACATTCCACATCAAAAATTAGAACACACGACAATGATACACTCCATAGGATATACTGACATCCAATTCATGTTCGTGGCTGGCATGGACCATGGTGCACGTGGTCAACAACAACAACATGATGACAGACAATGTCTAGGAGGTTGGTGGAATCTAGATAAGTAGATGGATGAGAGTAACTGAATAATCTCTCACCAAGCATGATGTAGGCTTACGACGGTTGGTGTATATTGAATGGTGAAATTCATTCTCCATGATAGATGTTTGAGCTCTTCTTCGTCTGAATGGGTTTTTCCTCACTGATGCAATGTTGATGGTGCGAGATTATGTACGCCAGCGATGATATCCATGGTGAGATCTCTCGATGGATTTTTCCTGGTCGATGTAGTCTTGATGACGTGAGCTTATTTCCGGTGAGCTTCGATGCGTTAGCGATACCGATGATGAGGTCCCGTAACCAATAATGTAAACAAAAAAGTAGATCACATAAGACCTCATCAACTCTAGAATCAATTCTGAATTGTATTTTAATTGGCATGGACAAAACATATTACACATCTCTTACATGGATGAAAAAGAAAGTAAAAAATGGCCTCACCAATTAGTACAACATGCAACTAAAGAAAAAGTGTACACCATTTTTCTTTTTGAGCAACAAAAAAACAGTATGCATATTTATAATGTTTTGTTTTTTGAGGGGGTGCATACAGACAGGTACATGAAAGAAGCTGGTCTATGTATATATGACATCGATCCATTAAGGCGTGAAGGGAAGTTAGAGAAGTTACAAAATCCTAACTTTCCTTCTTTCTATTCATATGATTTTGGCTAAAACGACTTAAATTAATTTGCAAATTGATAATGTATTGTGTACATTTATAGTAATTATATACAAACAAATTGATGGTGAAATAAATTAATTTTAAATTATTTATATCTATAGTAAATATCAACTTTAAACAACCTACTAACAGTCCTTAACATCCCTTCTTCATTTTACACTAGGCAAATACTGTAGCACCGTGACTTTGCTTCACAATGTTAGAGGATCCGGTTCCTTCCATCGCACGTAGCCACGTACTCCCTCCTTCCCAAAATATAAGGCATGATTGACTTTTTACGGTCTTTAATGCATGATTTTGACCACTAATATATATCAAAGGATATGGATTAAACACGTATAAATGGCATCGTCATATTTGTCTTGCAAAATAATTTTATTCCATATGTATGTATACTAATTTTATAAACATACAATACATGAAAATCATAGTCAAAGTTATGTAATGAAGACCAGAAAAGTCAAACCGCGCCTTATATTTTGGGAAGGAGGGAGTACTACTCAGAGGCTCATTCATGTCAAGGGAGGGCCACGTACAACCATAACGTGTACGAAGTACATTCAAGCGACACTTCAAAGTTATCCATATCGCCCCATCTGTCTCTCTCTCTCTCTCTCTTCCTCGTATGGACTGCGTCGATCCAGACCAGATCGAGGAGCGCCGCCGCTGTATCCCCGTCCCCTTCCCTTCCCCCTCCCGTCTCTCTCTAATTTCGTGTCATGTGGTGGCCCAACCCAGGGAGAAGGCCCAAGGCCTCAAGACGCAGTCGCCAACTTGATCGAGCCTGGCGGGCCCAGCCAGTCCAGCAGACGACGACCAGCTGCAAGGGGGAGAAATAAGTAGGTGGAGCACGGGCAGGAACAGGGGGTCGAGAATTAGCAATTACTGAATTTCCCTTTCCTTCTTCCCCAATCCGTCCTCTTGTATCCAGAATTGTAATCAAAGGAAGGCCAAAATCCTAGTGAGGGCATAACAATTGGTATCAGTTGTCATCGATCCTCCCCGGTTCCGGCTCGATCCGTCAGTCCGATCGCGGTTGGTGGTGGATTCGCTCCGCCGCCGTAATCCCCATCCTTCGGCAGGAACGCCCGATCCGGGCGTCGATCTGGCGCCCAAGCGTCGACCGCCCACGGTCGTTCAGGCGCAGCTCTCGGCGGTGATGGGGTCAATCGAGCAACACAACGTGGAGACCGCCACCAAGCTCGACGAGATCGCGGAGCAGCTCAAGGGCATCACAACCTAGATGCGGGCGATGGACGAGACGACCCGCACCCTCAACTCCTCGGCGTCACTTCTGCAGCTCCATGCCGAGGACGTGTCCACTCGCCTCCGCGCGCTGGAGTCTTCTACACCACGTCCCACGATACCTCCAGATCCGGCCTCCTCTTCGGCGCTGCCTCCTACGATGGAGGTGCGCACGGCGGGCACGGATCGGCCCCAAGGGCACGGCGTACATCCAACTCCACGGGGGCCAGTTTTTGGGGATCATCCATTCCCTCGGCTGCCTCCGGCTCATGGTATGTTCCCAAACACCCGCACGGGGTTCGATTCAGAGACTGTCCATAGTGACCGTCGACCGGCCCAGTCAGGTCGCTCCTCCTTCGGTAGTACACCGAAGATGGACTTCCCCAAGTTTGATGGGGAGGACTATCAAGTATGGCTCGACAATTGCGAGTTGTATTTTGACATCTATGGTGTCTCAGACCATATGAAAGTTAAATTTGCCTCTCTGAATGTGATCGGTAACGCTGCACTTTGGCTCAAAATGGCCCAAAAACGCAAACCCCTCCAACATTGGGATGAATTGCATGCAGTAGTAGCAGAAAAATGGGGCAAGGATAAGCATCAGTTCTATATGCGTCAGTTGTTGTTATTGAGTCAGATAGGATCTGTAACTGAGTACACTACCAAATTTGACACTCTTCGTCATCAGATTTTGTTAGCTGATCCACATACACATGAGGTGCTCTTTGTAGAGCGCTACATTGCAGGGCTCCGTTCCGACATTCGTTCTGCTGTTGTTTTACACCGTCCTGAAAGTGTGGATACTGCTAGTTGTTTGGCCTTGTTGCAGGAAGTCGAGGTGGAACATGACAAATCTCTGTCAGCTATGAAGCATGGCTCGCGCTCTTACAACAAATCATCAATAGAGAAGAACAAAGGGGTTTCCGCTTCAGAGGACTCGCGGAAGTGGTCTGAAAAGCTGGAAGCACTGCGTGCCTACCGCAAGTCGAAGAATCTCTGCTTCACTTGTGGTGATCCGTGGGCACGCGGCCACAAATGTCCTGATAAGGTGCCCATTCATGTCATGCAAGAGTTACTGGAGATTTTACAGTTAGATGATCCTCCCGATCCTCAGCATCTATCAGATTCCAGCTCAGATGAGGAGGTAATGCTTTTGGCCGGTGACAGTGGCTCAACTCCGCAAGTCAAGCGACGCACCATGCGTCTCCATGGTCGAATTGGTAGCCAAGAGGTGCTAATTTTGGTGGACTCTGGCGCCAATTGCTCGTTTGTGGATGCGGCGATAGTCGATGAGTTACAACTTCCAGTGCAACAAACGAAGCCAGCCTCATATGTAATTGCAGGAGGAGGGACATTGATGAGCTCTCAAATGGTGAACCAGCTCTCATGGTGGACTCAAGGCCATACCTTCTGCCAAGACATGAAAGTTCTTCCCCTCGGCTGTTATGATATCATCATTGGCGCGGATTGGCTCGAGCAGCACAGCCCTATGTGGTTCATTGGCACAAAAAGTGGATGAAGTTCACTCACGAAGGGCGCCGCATCTCCTTGCGAGGCATTCAGGACACAATTCAGCATCTTAAACCCGTCTCAGCAGGCAAATTGAAAGGACTGCTGCGCCGAGGGGCAATTCAACAAGCAGTGCAGATCAAGCGCGTGCACCAAGAGAAAGAATTATGCTCCGTGGCTGACACTGTTCCAACCCCTGGCCCACTTCCTCCAAAGGTAGCCACGGTCCTGCAAGAGTACAAGGATGTGTTTGCGGAGCCATCCACTCTGCCACCCCGTCGTTTGGGTGATCATAAAATTCCCCTCATTCCGGGTGCTCAACCGGTCAGCGTCCGCCCGTATCGCTACATCCCCCAGCAAAAAGATGAAATACAGAGGCAGGTCAAAGAGATGTTGCGCAAAGGCATAATTCGTCCTAGCTCCAGTCCTTTTGCATCACCCGTTCTGCTGGTTCGCAAGAAAGATGGATCGTGGCGCTTTTGTGTGGACTACCGGCAGCTAAACAACATAACCATCAAAAATAAGCACCCAATGCCTATAGTAGAAGAATTGCTTGACGAGCTAGAAGGAGCAGCTTGGTTCACCAAATTGGATTTGTTGGCGGGTTATCATCAGGTTCGAGTGGCGGAGGGGGGTGAATTCAAAACAGCTTTTCGGACGCACCATGGGCTATACTAGTTCCTGGTAGTTCCCTTTGGTTTGTCAGAAGCTCCTGCAATATTTCAAGGTGTGATGAATACGGCTATAGCGCCGGTGTTTCGTGAAGGGGTAGTCGTGTTCATGGACGATATCTTGGTGTTCAGTAGGACACTTCAGGAACACATTGCAAAGCTGAGGACCGTTCTGCAGCTCCTGCGCGACAACCACATGGTGCTTAAACAGTCCAAGTGTGAATTTGCCAAGCCTCAAATTGAGTATCTCGGCCATGTAATCAGTGCGGCAGGAGTGTCCACCGATCCAGCGAAGGTAGCAGCTGTCAAGAAGTGGCCGGTACCAACCACCGTACGCGCTCTGCGGGGTTTCTTGGGGCTTACCGGCTACTACCGAAGATTTATTCAGCACTACGGGGTCATCAGCAAGCCTCTGAACAACTTGCTCAAGAAGGGGACAATATTTCAGTGGACACCAGTGACTAATCAAGCCTTCCAACTTCTGAAAACAGCCATGATTCAAGCCCCAGTACTGGCAGTGCCAGATTTCTGTCAGCAGTTTGTCCTGGAAACAGATGCATGCAAAGATGGAGTGGGGGCAGTCCTGATGCAACAAGGGCACCCGGTGGCATATCTCAGCAAAGCACTTTGTCCAAAGAACCAGGCCTTAAGTACATATGAAAAACAATGCCTTGCGATCCTCATGGCGGTCGACAAGTGGAGACCTTACCTACAACACCAGCATTTTGTGATCCGCACCGATCAACAAGCCCTTCTGCACTTGACTGAGCAACGATTAAGTACTGGATCCAACACAAAGCTTTTGTTAAACTCATGGGACTTGAGTACACTATCCAATATAAAAAAGGGATTACTAACGTGGCGGCTGATGCTTTATCGCGCCGTGAGCATGGGGCATCCTTGCTGGCGATTTCAGCTGCGGTGCCCTCCTAGCTCGAGACCCTGGTGGATGGGTACAATGAGGATCCTGAATCAAAGCAGTTACTGCGACAACTGGCTGTCACCTCTCCAAATGCTCAAGGTTATTCTCTCGAAGCGGGAGTGATCTGATACAAGGGCCGCATATGGGTGGGTCAGAACTTGTTGGCACAACAGCATATTCTGCAGTCATTACATGCAAGCGCGCTGGGAGGGCACTCTGGGGTCCTAGCAATGTACCAACGTGTCAAGAAGCTTTTTGCATGGCCACAGCTGAAAATGTCAGTCACTGAATATGTTCAGAGTTGCGATATCTGTCAGCGAGCGAAGACTGAACACTGTCGCAAGCCAGGGCTGCTTCACCCACATGAGATTCCTCCACATCCTTGGCATACCATCAGTTGGGATTTTGTCGAAGGATTACCGTCCTCTCACGGCTATGAAGTGATTCTGGTTGTGATTGACAAATTCACCAAGTTTGCACATTTTTTGCCGCTCAAGCACCCGTACACGGCATTGCAAGTGGCTTAGTTGTTCTTTGACCATGTCTATCGACTTCATGGTATGCCTGCTCGCATCATCTCTGACCGTGACCCCGTGTTTACTAGCTTGTTTTGGCAAGAGTTATTCTGGCTTTCAGACACTCTTCTGAATATGAGCTCGGCACGTCACCCGGAGATAGATGACCAGACAGAGAGATTGAATCAATGCCTCGAGGCATTTCTTCGCTGCTCTACGCACGATGCTCCAGCCAAGTGGGCGAAATGGCTGGCTCTAGCCGAACATTTGTATAACACCACCTACCACACGGCGGCTAGCATTACTCCGTTTGAAGCGCTGTACGGGTATCAGCCTCGTCCGTTTGGCATTACTGCTCCAGCCACCAGCGGAGACCTGTGGGAGCTGATCGAAGAAAGAGAATCCATGACAGAACTCCTCCGACAACACCTCCAGAAAGCTCAGCAGCGCATGAAGAAACAGGCAGACAAACATCGCAGCGAGCGCGCGTTTCAAGTGGGGGATCAGGTTTTTCTCAAAGTGCAGCCTTACCTGCAAACCTCGTTGGCTGCTCGTCGCAATCAGAAACTATCGCTGAAGTACTTCGGACCATACACAGTGCTGAGTCGTGTGGGCGCTGTGGCATACAAGCTTGATTTGCCAGCCAGTTCCTGAATCCATAACGTGCTTCATGTTTCGCAGCTAAAGAAACAAGTGCCGCCCAAGATGACCAGCGAGCCGGACGTCTCCCTGGTCGCTCCAAGATCGTTGTGTCTTCTCCGTCCTGAGGCGGTGGTGCAAAAGCAGCTCTTCCAGCGCGGTGGCAAGTTGAAACCTCGCCTCAAGGTGCGCTGGGCGGGTCGAAGTGAAGATCAGGATACCTGGGAGGAAGCCTTTGTTCTGCATCAACAGTTTCCTACTCGCCCGGCTTGGGGTCAAGCCGTGCCACAAGGGGTGGGGAATGTCATGTGGTGGCCCAACCCAGGGAGAAGGCCCAAGGCCTCAAGACGCAGTCGCCAACTCGATCGAGCCTGGCGGGCCCAGCCAGTCCAGCAGACGACGACCAGCAGCAAGGGGGAGAAATAAGTAGGTGGAGCACGGGCAGGAACAGGGGGTCGAGAATTAGCAATTACTGGATTTCCCTTTCCTTCTTCCCTAATCCTTCCTCTTGTATCCAGAATTGTAATCAAAGGAAGGCCAAAATCCTAGTGAGGGCATAACATTTCGTCACCGCGTTCTCATATGCCTATTATGCATGCAAGAACGTACAACCATAACGTGTACGAAGTACATTCAAGTGACACTTCAAAGTTATCCATATCGCCCCGTCTGTCTCTCTCTCTCTCTCTTCCCCGTATGGACTTCGTCGATCTAGACCAGATCAAGGAGCGCCGCCATTGTATCCCCGTCCCCTGCCCTTCCCCCTCCCATCTCCCTCTAATTTTGTCACCGCGTTCTTGTTGCCTGTTAATCTGTTCGTTGCCACGAACAGGATTTGACCCTTTTTTGCCTTTCCCTTTCCTTGCTGAGTTCAATTCAGGATTTGACCCTTTGTTCGCCGCCCAGGATCCCTTGTTGCTCCTCAATTGTTTCTCTCCCATGTATTGTCACTCCATTTGTTTGTTTTGGAGGAGGCTGATTGATATTACAAACAATGTGCAAACATATTTAAATAGATGAGAATCAGTTTAAAGGAGCGAGGTGGGACTATTTCACACGAAATTACGAACAAGCATAATTTGCGTGCGTGCAATCCGTGGTTTATTATTATATATTATAGGTGGGCCTGTGCCAGCTCATGGGCTGGATCGTTTGCTTGCCTATCTCAGTGCCGAACGAAATTGACTTACGAATGAAACGGTGGACGAACGAAAACGTGTGTAGATGAGGTAGAGCCGAATTAGAATTAGTATGAATTAGAATTAGTACCACCTCGCTTATATGTTTTAATTTCAAACTAAAAGCATAGAATCACGGGAAGAAGAGTATTGTGACAGTAAACCTATGGAGCCGATCTGTGCTTTATTATTAATTAAGGGAAGGATGCATAATGGACAACTATTTGGTTCAATGGGACATGATATATAAAGAGAACAAGCAATAAATGAGCTCTAAAAATGCGTAAAATATGGAGCCATCATCGTCCCTATATTTGGTCCTGATTTGAGGGGTGTCGGTCAGTCAGAGCGTATAGGGACTAAGTGAGGGTCCCGTTGGGTCAACTTTTTTGACCGAGCACTGACCGGGCGTTCATTGCAGACGTTTACGGAGGAAATATGGGTTCAATTGTAGATGTTGTACGACTCGTCCTGGTTGGCCAACACATCGTGAACCCATGTCAATCTGCTTTTATTTAGGATAGGTGCATTCTCCAAGGGAGGTGATTCATGGATTCAAAGTCTAAAACACAAGGAAACTTGATTTTGAAAATGCCTATGGCCAAGTTAATTGGCCCTTCCTTCCCCAAGTGCTGATCTATAAGATTTTCATGTTGCTTGCGTGCGTCACATGATGCAACGTGTCTTAGGTGGGAAGACTGCAATCTGTTTCAACGGGAACACCGGCCCTTTCTTTAGGAAGAAGATGGACCTTAGACAAGCTCATCCCATATCCTCGCACATGTTTGATGTTGCCATGAACGCCTTAGCTACAACAAAGCAAAGCCGGAGGGCCACCTGAAGAGTGTCATTTCTCACCTCATGGGTGAAGGAAATATGCCCTAGAGGAAATAATAAAGTTGTTACTTATATTTCCTTATATCATGATAAATGTTTATTATTCATGCTAGAATTGTATTAACCGGAAACTTAGTACATGTCTGAATACATAGACAAAACCTAGTGTCCCTAGTATGCCTCTACTGGACTAGCTCGTTAATCAAAGATGGTTATGTTTCCTGACCATAGACATGTGAGGATCACATCATTGAGAATGATGTGATGGACATGACCCATTCGTTAGCTTAGCTTCATGATCATTACAGTTTCATTGCTACTGCTTTCTTCATGACTTATACATGTTCCTCAGACTATGAGATTTGCAACTCCCGAATACCGAAGGAACACCTTGTGGGCTATCAAACATCACAACGTAAATGGGTGATTATAAAAGATGCTCTACAGGTGTCTCCGAAGGTGTTTGTTGGGTTGGCATAGATCGAGATTAGGATTTGTCACTCCGTGTTTCAGAGAGGTATCTCTAGGCCCTCTCGGTAATGCTCATCACTATAAGCCTTGAAATCAATGTGACTAATGAGTTAGTTGCAGGATGAAGCATTACGAACAAGTAAAGAGACTCGCCGGTAACGATATTGAACTAGGTATGATGATACCGACGATCGAATCTCGGGCAAGTAACATACCGATGACAAAGGGAACAACGTATGTTGTTATGCGGTTTGACTGATAAAGATCCTCGTAGAATATGTAGGAGCCAATATGAGCATCCAGGTTCCGCTATTGGTTATTGACCGGAGACGTGTCTCGGTCATTTCTACATAGTTCTCGAACCCGTAGGGTCTGCACGCTTAACGTTCGATGACAATTTGTGTTATGAGTTATGTGATTTGATGACCGAAGTTTGTTCGGAGTCCCGGAGGGGATCAAGGACGTGACGAGGAGTCTCGAAATGGTCGAGACGTAAAGATCGATATATTGGAAGGCTATATTCGGACATCGGAAAGGTTCCAAGTGATTCAGGTATTTTTCGGAGTACCGGGAAGTAATGGGAATTCACCGGGAGAAGTAATGGGCCTTATTTGGCTTTAGTGAGAGAGGGGAGAAGGGCCAAGAGGTGGTGCATGCCTCCCCCTTCCCCAAATCGAATTGGACAAGGGGTGGGGGTGCAGCCCCCATTTCCTTCTCCCTCTCCCTCTCTTTCCTTCTCTCCTACTCGAAATAGGAAAGGGAATCCTACTAGGACTTGGGAGTCCTAGTAGGACTCCCTATGCTTGGCGCGCCCCCTAGGCCATCCACCTCCTCCCTCCTCCTTTATATACGGGGGAGGGGAGCACCCCAAGGACACACAAGTTGATCTTTTAGCCGTGTGCGGTGCCCCCCTCCACAGTTTTTCCACCTCGGTCATATCGTCGTAGTGCTTAGGAGAAGCCCTGCGCCGGTAACTTCATCATCATTGTCACCATGCCATCTTGCTAACGGAACTCTCCCTCGGCCTCAGCTGGATCTAGAGTTCGAGGGACGTCACCGAGCTGAACGTGTGCAGATTGCGGAGGTGTCATGCGTTTGGTACTTGATCAGTTGGATCACAAAGACATTCGACTACATCAACCGCGTTACTTAACACTTCCTCTTTCGGTCTACGAGGGTACGTGGACACACTCTCCCCCTCGTTGCTATGCATCACCTAGATAGATCTTGCGTGTTCGTAGGATTTTTTTTTGAAATTACTGCGTTCCCCAACTGTGGCATCCGAGCCAGGTCTATGCGTAGATGTTATATGCACGAGTAGAACACAAAGAGTTGTGGGCGATAATAGTCATATTGCTTACCACCAACGTCTTACTTTGATTCGGCGGTATTGTTGGATGAAGCGGCCCGGACCGACATTGCATTACCGCGTTCATGAGACTGGTTCTACCAACGTGCTTATACACATAGGTGGCTGGCGGGTGGCTGTTTCTCCAACTTTAGTTGTATCAAGTTTGACTACGGCCGGTCCTTGTTGAAGGTTAAAACAGCACACTTGATGAAAAATCGTTGTGGTTTTGATGCGTAGGTAAGACCGTTTCTTGCTAGAAGCCCATAGCAGCCACATAAAACTTGCAACAACAAAGTAGAGGACGCCTAGCTTGTTTTTTCAGGGCTTGCTTTGATGTGATATGGTCAAGGCATGATGTGATATAAATTGTTGTACGAGATGATCATGTTTTGTAACGAAGTTATCGGCAACTGGCAGGGGCCATATGGTTGTCGCTTTATTGTATGCAATGCAATCGCCATGTAATTGTTTTACTTTATCACTAAGCAGTAGCGATAGTCATAGTAACAATAGTTAGCGAGACGACAACGATGCTACGATGGAGATCAAGGTGTCGCACCGGTGACGATGGAGATCATGACGATGCTTCGGTGATGGAGATCATGAGCACAAGATGATGATGGCCATATCATGTTACATATTTTGATTGCATATGATGTTTATCTTATATGCTTATTATTTTGCTTAGTTCGGCGGTAGCGTTATAAGATGATCCCTTACTAAATTTCAAGGTATAAGTGTTCTCCCTGAGTATGCACCGTTGCAACAGTTCTTCGTGCTGAGAAACCACATGATGATCGGGTGTGATAGGCTCTACGTTCACATACAACGGGTGCAAGCCAGTTTTGCACACGCTGAATACTCGGGTTAAACTTGACGAGCCTAGCATATGCAGATATGGCCTCGGAACACTGGAGGCCGAAAGGTCGAGTGTGAATCATATAGTAGATATGATCAACATAGAGATGTTCACCATTGAAAACTACTCCATCTCACGTGATGATCGGACATGGTTTAGTTGATATGGATCACATGATCATTTAGATGACTAGAGGGATGTCTATCTAAGTGGGAGTTCTTAAGTAATATGATTAATTGAAATTTAATTTATCATGAACTTAGTCCTGATAGTATTTTGCAAATTATGTTGTAGATCAATAGCTCGCGTTGTAGCTTCCCTTTATTTTTGATATGTTCCGAGAGAAAACCAAGTTGAAAGATGATAGTAGCAATGATGCGGACTGGGTCCGTGATCTGAGTGTATCCTCATTGCTGCACAGAAGAATTATGTCCTTGATGCACCACTAGGTGACAGACCTATTGCAGGAGCAGATGCAGACATTATGAATGTTTGGCTAGCTCAATATGATGACTACTTGATAGTTTAGTGCACCATGCTTTACGACTTAGAACCTGGACTTCAAAAACATTTTTGAAACTTCACGGAGCATATGAGATGTTCCAAGAGCTGAAATTGGTATTTCAGACTCATGCCCGTGTCAAGAGGTATGAGACCTCTGACAAGTACTTTGCCTAAAAGATGGAGGAGAATTGCTCAACTAGTGAGCATGTGCTCAGAATGCCTGGGCACTACAATCACTTGAATCAAGTGGGAGTTAATCTTCCAGATAAGATAGTGATTGACAGAGTTCTCTAGTCACCATCACCAAGTTACTAGAACTTCGTGATGAACTATATTATGCAAGGGATGACGAAAACGATTCCCGAGCTCTTCGTGATGCTGAAATCGACGAAGGTAGAAATCAAGAAAGAGCATCAAGTGTTGATGATTAAACAAGACCACTAGTTTCAAGAAAAGGGCAAAGGGAAATAAAGGGAACTTCAAGAAGAATGGCAAGCAAGTTGTCACTCCCGTGAAGAAGCCCAAAGTTGGACCTAAGCCTGAAACTAAGTGCTTCTACTACAAAGGAAATGGTCACTGGAAGCGGAGTTACCCCAAGTGTTTGGCGGATAAGAAGGATGGCAAAGTGAAAGGTATATTTGATATACATGTTATTGATGTGTACTTAACTAATGCTCGCAGTAGCGCCTGGGTATTTGATATTGGTTATGTTGCTCATATTTGCAACTCGAAACAGGGGCTACGGATTAAGCGAAGATTGGCTAAGGACGAGGTGACGATGCACGTGGGAAATGGTTCGAAAGTCGATGTGATCGTGGTTGGTATGCTAACTCTACATCTACCTTCGGGATTAGTTTTAGACCTGAATAATTGTTATTTGGTGCCAGCGTTGAGCATGAACATTATATCTGGATCTTGTTTAATGTGAGATGTTTATTCATTTAAATCAGAGAATAATGGTTGTTCTATTTATATGAGTAATATCTTTTATGGTCATGCACCCTTGTTGAGTGGTCTATTTTTATTGAATCTCGATAGTGATGATACACATATTCATAATATTGAAGCCAAAAGATGCAAAGTTAATAATGATAGTGCAACTTATTTGTGGCACTGCCATTTGGGTCATATCGGTGTAAAGCGCATGAAGAAACTCCATGTTGATGGACTTTTGGAATCACTTGATTATGAATCACTTGGTGCTTGCGAACCGTGCCTTATGGGCAAGATGACTAAAACTCCATTCTCCGGAACAATGGAACGAGCTACTGACTTGTTGGAAATAATACATACCGGTCCAATGAGTATTGAGGCTCGTGGTGGGTATCGTTATTTTCTTACCTTCATAGATGATTTGAGAAGATGTGGTTATATCTACTTGATGAAACATAAGTCTGAAACATTGAAAAGTTCAAAGAATTTCAGAGTGAAGTGGAAAATCATCATAACAAGAAAATAAAGTTTCTACGATCTGATCGTGGAGGAGAATATTTGAGTTACGAGTTTGGTCTTCATTTGAAACAACATGGGATAGTTTCACAACTAACGCCACCTGGAACACCGCAGGGAAATGGTGTGTCCGAACGTCGTAACCATACTTTATTGGATATGGTGTGATCTATGATGTCTCTTACTGATTTACCGCTATCGTTTTGGGGTTATGCTTTAGAGACGGCTACATTCACTTTAAATAGTGCACAAGTAAGAGTATCTCTACTTGGTGCAAGGAATTTGGCTAGCATGAGGGGGAAAGGCAAGCTCAACATGTTGGGAAGATCCGTGACAATATACTTTAACTGAGATGTGAGAAAACATAACCCATTACGTTGTCTTCCTTGTCCAACATCAACCCTTTAGCATGTCATACTTAATGAGTGCTCACAATCATAAAAGATGTCCAAGATAGTATATTTATATGTGAGAACCTCTCTTTATTTATTACTTCCTATTAATTGCAACGATGACCAAAACTATGTTTGTAAACTCACAACAATTTGTATGCTTCATACTCTTATATGTGAAGTCATTACTATCCATAAGATCAATATGAACTCTTTATTTCTTTTTATTCTTTCTATTTTCTCGAGATCATAGCAAGATAGCAAAGCCCTACTCAACACTAATCTTTATTATATAGCTCACGGACTCGATTACATAAAGAGATCACAAAGCAAAAATCAAAACTAATTCATACCAAAAATTCAATCTACTAAATCAAGATATTACTAAAAGGATCGAACTAAGTAAAACGGTAAAGATAGGAGTGTGATGGTGATACGATACCGGGGCACCTCCCCCAAGCTTGGCAGTTGATAAGGGGAGTGTCCATACCCATGTGATTATGTCCTCGGAGGTGATGAAGGTGGTGATGATGATGGTGGATAATAGAGGTAAAAGCTCCTCCAACTTGCGAATAATGCCCTTGAGTCCGGCGATATGATCCTTCAACAAAATATTTTCCTGTGTGAGATACTTGTTTTGTATGCGAGCTAACTCAATCATCTTGAAAGCTTCAATATCAGTTGGAGTAAAGAGGTTAGGCAAAGGTTGATGGATGTTTTCTTCTTCCACCGCCGGAGCTTGATCCTCCATGGCCTTCTTGATCCCTTCATCCTTGTTGATCTCTTCAGGTTCTTCCCTTTTCAGCTCTATCCTCAATACCCAAGCATCCTTGTCTTCATTGTTGAAGGAGGGTGATGTCATGATGCTCTAGATCTGTCAGAAAAACAGCTCGAAACGAAAACAGAGGATTTTTGGTGTGATACAGTGGTCAAAACCTTCGGGAGATTATATAATGAATTTTTACCGACCAAAAGAAGCAACGTGCAAGAAAACGAAGTCCGGGAGGCACACGAGGTGCCCACAAGATAGGGGGGCGCCCAGTAGGGGTGGGCGCGCCCTCCACCCTTGTGGAGGCCTCGTGTCCTTCCCGGATTACTTCTTGCTTTCCAAAATTCTTAAATATTCCAAAACAGAGAAAAAATTGCCATTAGAATTGTTTTGGAGTTTGTTTACTTACCGTACCACATACCTATTCCTTTCGGAGTCTAAAACGTTCTAGAAAGTGTCCCTTATGTATTCCTCCGGGGTTACGGTCTCAATAATATTTGTTTCAACATTGATAGGATTACCTGAGATATAATGTTTGATTCTTTGACCCTTTACCACCCTCGGACTTGTGCCTTCGAAGTTGTTGATTTTTATGGCACCGGAACGATAGACTTCCTCGATAACGTAAGGACCTTCCCATTTAGAGAGAAGTTTTCCTGCAAAAAATCTTAAATGAGAGTTGAATAGCAACACATAATCACCTACGTTAAACTCACGCTTTTGTATTCTTTTGTCAAGCCATCTTTTAACTTTTTCTTTGAACAGCTTGGCATTCTCATATGCTTGCGTTCTCCATTCATCAAGTGAGCTAATATCGAATAACCTCTTCTCACCGGCAAGTTTGAAGTCATAGTTGAGCTCTTTAATAGCCCAATATGCTTTATGTTCAAGTTCAAGAGGTAAGTGACATGATTTTCCATATATCATCTTATATGGAGACATACCCATAGGATTTTTATATGCAGTTCTATAGGCCCACAATGCATCATCAAGTTTCTTGGACCAATTCTTTCTAGATCTATTAACAGTCTTTTGCAAAATTAATTTGAGCTCTCTATTACTCAACTCTACTTGACCACTAGATTGTGGGTGATAAGGAGATGCAATTCTATGATTAACATCATACTTAGCAAGCATTTTACGAAAAGCACCATGAATAAAATGTGAACCACCATCAGTCATGAGATATCCAGGGACTCCAAACCTCGGAAAAATAACTTCCTTAAGCATCTTAATAGGGGTGTTATGATCAGCACTACTAGTAACGTAATCAACAACAACTAAAATATGTGTATATCCATTAGAGGCTGGAAAAGGTCCCATATAATCAAAGCCCCAAAAATCAAATGGTTCAATAACAAGAGAGTAATTCATAGGCATTTCTTGACGTCTACTAATATTACCTATTCTTTGACATTCATCACAAGACAAGACAAACTTACGAGCATCTTTGAAAAGAGTAGGCCAATAAAAACCGGATTGCAATACCTTGTGTGCAGTTCTATCTCCAGTGTGGTGTCCTCCATATGGTTAGGAGTGACACTTGCGTAGGATCTGTTCCTGTTCATGCTCAGGCACACAACGTCTAATAACACCATCTACTCCTTCTTTATAAAGGTGTGGGTCATCCCAGAAGTAACGTCTTAAATCATAAAATAACTTTTTCTTTTGCTGGTATGTGAAACTAGGTGGTATAAATTTAGCAACAATGTAATTAGCATAATCAGCATACCATGGAGCAGTACGAGAAGAATTAATGACCACTAATTGTTCATCAGGAAAGCTATCATCAATAGTTAGTGGGTCATCAAGAACATTCTCTAACCTAGACAACTTGTCTGCAACGGGGTTCTCAGCTCCCTTTCTATCAATAATATGGAAATCAAATTCTTGGAGCAAGAGATCCAATCTAATAAGTCTAGGCTTAGCATCTTTATTTTCCATAAGATATTTAATAACATCATGATCAGTGTGAATAGTAACTTTAGAATCAACAATATAAGGTCTGAACTTATCACATGCAAATACAACTGCTAAGAATTCTTTTTCAGTAGTAGCATAATTTCTTTGGGCAGTATCAAGAGTTTTACTAGCATACTGGATAACATTTAATTTCTTATCAACTCTTTGCCCTAGAACAGCACCTACAGCATAATCACTAGCATCACACATAATTTCAAATGGTAAATTCCAATCAGGTGGCTAAACAATAGGTGCAGTGATCAAAGCTTTCTTAAGTATTTCAAATGGTTCTACACAATCATATCAAAGACAAAAGGAATATCTTTTTGCAATAAATTAGTCAGAGGCCTAGAGATTTTAGAAAAGTCCTTAATGAACCTCCTATAAAAACTGGCATGACCAAGGAAACTTCTTATACCTTTAATGTCCTTGGGACACGACATCTTTTCAATAGCATCAACTTTAGCTTTATCAACTTCAATACCTCTCTCAGAAATCTTATGCCCCAAGACAATGCCTAGATTAACCATAAAGTGGCACTCTTCCCAATTCAAGACGAGACTAGTGTCTTCACATCTCTGCAAAACTCGATCAAGGTTACTCAAGCAATCATCAAAAGAGGATCCATAAACGGAGAAATCATCCATGAATACCTCACAAATATTTTCACAAAAGTCAGAGAATATAGCCATCATGCATCTTTGAAAGGTAGCAGGTGTATTACATAAACCAAAAGGCATACGTCTATAAGCAAAAGTACCGAAAGGGCAAGTAAAAGTAGTTTTTGATTGATCCTCCGCTGACACGGGTTTTTGAGAGAAACCAGAATAACCCTCTAGGAAACAGAAATGTGTATGTTTGGATAGTCTTTCTAGCATTTCATCAATAAAAGGTAAAGAGTAATGATCTTTCTTAGTAGCTTTATTTAATTTACAGAAATCAATTACCATCCTATAACCTGTAATAATTCTTTGCGGAATCAATTCATCTTTATCATTAGGAACAACAGTAATACCTCCCTTCTTAGGGACGCAATGGACATGACTTACCCAATCACTGTCAGCAACGGGATAAATTATACCTGCCTAAAGGAGCTTTAATATCTCCTTTCTTACCACTTCTTTCATCTTAGGATTTAACCATCGCTGAGGATCTCTAATTGGTTTGGCATCTTTATCCAATTTTATTTTGTGTTGGCATAGAGTGGGACTAATGCCCTTAAGATCATCCAGAGTATATCCAATAGTAGCACGGTGCTTCTTCAGAGTTTTCAATAATTTTTCTTCTTCTTACTCTGAAAGGTTAGCACTAATAATAACAGGATATATCTTCTTTTCATCAAGATAAGCATATTTAAGATTATCAGGTAATGGTTTGAGCTCAAACACGGTATCACCGTTGGGGGGAGGGGGATCCCCTAGGATTTCAACAGGTAAGTTGTGTTTCAGAATAGGACCCTGTTGAAGGAATACTTCATCTATTTCCCTTCTTTCACTCATAAACATATCATTTTCATGGTCTAGCAAATATTGTTCTAACGGATTGGTAGGAGGCACGGCAATAGAAGCAAGACCAATAATCTCATCCTTACTAGGCAATTCTTTATCACGGGGTTGTCTACTAAACTTAGCAAAATTAAACTCATGAGACATATCCCTTAAGCCAATTGTAACAACATCCTTTTTGCAATCAATCCTAGCATTAACAGTATTCAAGAAGGGTCTGCCAAATATAATGGGACAAAAGTCATCTTGTGGGGAACCAAGAACAAGAAAATCAGCGGGGTATTTAACTTTCCCACACAAGACTTCAACATCTCTAACAATCCCAAATGGTGTAATAGTATCTCTATTGGCAAGCTTCATAGTGACATCAATATCTTCTAACTCAGCGGGTGCAATATCATGCATAATTTCTTTATATAAGGAAATAGGTATTGCACTAGCACTAGCACCCATATCACATAAGCCATGATAACAATGATCTCCTATTTTAACAGAAATAACAGGCATGCCTACAAAAGGTCTATGTATCTTACCATCGGGTCTAGCAATATTAGCAGTTTCACCACAGAAATAAATAACATGCCCATCTAAATTATCATCCAAGAGATCTTTAACCATAGCAATACTAGGTTCAAATTTAATTTGCTCAGGAGGTGTATATGTTCTAGTATTACTCTTACAAACAACAGTTGAAGCTTTAGCATGATCCTTTGTCCTAATAGGGAAAGGTGGTTTCTCAACATAAGTAGTAGGAACAATAGGATCATTATAAGTGATAGTCTTTTCTTCAACTGTAACAGGTGCAACTACTTTTACTTCAATGGGAGGATTTTAAACCACTTCTCCTTAGGGAGATCAACGTGAGCAGCAAAAGATTCACAAAAAGCAGCTACTATCTCAGAGTCAAGTCCATATTTAGCGCTAAATCCACGAAAAGCATCGGTATCCATAAAAGATTTAACACAATCAAACTTAGGTGTCATACCTGACTCCTTACCATCGTCGGAACCCCAATCTTCAGAGTTGCGTTTAATTCTTTCCAATAAATCCCACTTTAATTCAGTAGTCTTCAGCATATAAGAACCCGCACAGGAAGTATCAAGCATGGTGCGATCATTGAGAGAAAGCCGAGCATAAAATTTTTGAATAATCATTTCTATGGAGAGCTCATGATTGGGGCATGAATATAACATTGACTTAAGCCTCCCCCAAGCTTAAGCAATGCTTTCTCCTTCGCGAGGCCAGAAATTATATATGTAATTACGATCACGATGAACAAGATGCATACGATAGAACTTCTGGTGAAATTCCAACTTCAATCGTTTATAGTTCCAAGATCCCGTATCATCACATAGCCTATACCATGTCAATGCATCTCCCTTAAAATATAAAGGGAAGACCTTCCTCTTAACAACATCATCAGGTATACCTGCAAGCTTAAATAATCCACAAACTTCATCCACAAAGATAAGGTGTAAATCAGGATGCAATGTTCCATCTCCTGCAAAGGGATTAGCTAGAAGTTTCTCTATCATACCCGAAGGAATCTCAAAGTAAACATTTTCAATAGGTTCAGTAGGTTGAGGAGCAACTATTTGCTCTACTGATCAGGGCGAAGATACCCCAAACAAGCCCCTCAAAGGATTAGTTTCCATAGTAACAAGTGACAGAAAATTTCAGCTCACTATATAAATGTTTCCTTACCAGGTTCCACTCACCAAAGGCGCTTCACTCCCCAGCAACGGCGCCAGAAAAGAGTCTTGATGACCCACAACCACAAGTATACGGGATCTATCATAGTCCTTTCGATAAGTAAGAGTGTCGAACCCAACGAGGAGCAGAAGGAAATGACAAGCGGTTTTCAGTAAGGTATTCTCTGCAAGCACTGAAATTGTTGGTAACAGATAGTTTTGTGATAAGATAATTTGTAACGGGTAACAAGCAATGAAAGTAAATAAAGTGCAGCAAGGTGGCCCAATCCTTTTTGTAGCAAAGGACAAGCCTGGACAATTTCTTATAATGAGAAAAGCGCTCCCGAGGACACATGGGAATTATCGTCAAGCTAGTTTTCATCACGCTCATATGATTCGCGTTCGGTACTTTGATAATTTGATATGTGGGTGGACCGGTGCTTGGGTACTGCCCTTCCTTGGACAAGCATCCACTTATGATTAACCCCTATTGCAAGCATCCGCAACTACAATAGAAGTATTAAGGTAAACCTAACCATAACATGAAACTAGTGGATCCAAATCAGCCCCTTACGAAGCAACACATAAACTAGGGTTCAAGCTTCTGTCACTCTAGCAACCCATCATCTACTTATTACTTCCCAATGCCTTCCTCTAGGCCCAAATAATGGTGAAGTGTCATGTAGTCGACGTTCACATAACACCACTAGAGGAGAGACAACACACATCTCATCAAAATATCGAACGAATACCAAATTCACATGACTACTAATAGCAAGACTTCACCCATGTCCTCGAGAACAAACGTAACTACTCACAAAGCATATTCATGTTCATGATCAGAGGAGTATTAATATGCATTAAGGATCTGAACATACGATCTTCCACCAAGTAAACCAATTAGCATCAACTACAAGGAGTAATCAACACTACTAGCAACCCACAGGTACCAATTTGTGGTTTTGATACAAGATTGGATACAAAAGATGAACTAGGGTTTTGAGAGGATGTAGGATCTTGAGAAGAGGTGTCTAGAGGGGGGGTGATTAGACACTAAGTACCAAAGTTGCAGTTTTTAACTTCTTTAGGTTTAAGTGGAGTTTAGGCACAATTTCAACATTCACAATACATAACAAGCACACATGCAAAGAGTATATGCGTAGCGGAAAGTAAAGCATGCAACTTGCAAGAATGTAAAGGGAAGGGTTTGGAGGATTCAAACGCAATTGGAGACACGGATGTTTTTGTCATGGTTCCGATAGGTGGTGCTATCGTACATCCACGTTGATGGAGACTTCAACCCACGTAGGGTAACGGTTGCGCGAGTCCACGGAGGGCTCCACCCACGAAGGGTCCACGAAGAAGCAACCTTGTCTATCCCACCATGGTCGTCGCCCACGAAGGACTTGCCTCACTAGCGGTATATCTTCACGAAGTAGGCGATCTCCTTGCCCTTACAAACTCCTTGGTTCAACTCCACAATCTTGTCGGAGGCTCCCAAGTGATACCTAGCCAATCTAGGAGACACCACTCTCCAAGAAGTAACAAATGGTGTGTTGATGATGAACTCCTTCCTCTTGTGCTTCAACTGATAGTCTCCCCAACACTCAACTCTCTCTCATAGGATTTGGATCTGGTGGAAAGAAGATTTGAGTGGAAAGCAACTTGGGGAAGGCTAGAGATCAAGATTCATGTGGTTGGAATGGAATATCTTGGCCTCAACACATGAGTAGGTGGTTCTCTCTCAGAACTGGTAAGTTGGAAGTGTAGGTTTGTTCTGATGGCTCTCTCTACGAATGAAGAGGAGGTGGAGGGGTATATATAGCCTCCACACAAAATCTAACCGTTACACACAATTTACCAATCTCGGTGGGACCGAATCAACAAACTCGGTCAGACCGATTTTAGTAAACCTAGTGACTGTTAGGGTTTTTGGTGGGACTGATATGCATCTCGGTAGGACCGATATGGTTAGGGTTAGGGCATAACGTAATCTCGGTGAGACCGCTTACACGAACTCAGTGGGACCAATTTTGGTAATTAGATAACCAGAGAGTTGGTCAGGTAAACTCGGTGGGACCGATTCGCTCTTTTGGTGAGACCGAAAAGTTACAAAAGGGAAACAGATGTCGGCGTTCTGGGAACGGGGGTCCCCAGACTTGCCTGCCTGCGGCCTGCGGCATGGCTCAAGGGGGGGGGCAGCGCGGCCCATATTCATCAACACAAGCTAAAGACCCTCACGAGGAGCCAAGCCTCGCGGGGCGGACGACAAGGAGCTTCCTCAGGCACGGCCTCGTCAGGCTGGCTCGCGAGGAGGCGGAGAGATCAAGGCGGGGTACCTCACGAGGTGCCCATGACGCAAGCCATGATGACCAAGGGCGCCAGGCGGGCGCCAGCCCGCGCAGTGTCCTCCTTTCCTCTTTGGTGCAAAGGGAGCAAGCGCAGGCGAGAGCATCAAGCAAAGACATCCATTTCGGTGCAACAAGACCAAGACCAGCCCAACGGCAGGAAGGAAGTCATTTTGGAGCCCAAGCAGGCGTCACCACCAGAGCCTTTGACAGGCGAGGACCAACTTTAGTCAGGATAAGTGTACTAGATGTTCCCCTTCAAAATTGCCAATTGTTGGCGCCCTTCCCGCTCAATATTTGGGAAGAGGCCCATGGCCTTTGCCTATAAATAGGACTAGCCACCCCCAGGGTAGAGGCATCTGGAAGAGAGCAATCAAGTAGCATCATAGCAAGAGAGAAGGGCGCTGAACTCCTCCTAGCAGTTCATCGTCCCAACCAAGAACAGACCCTCGCGAGGTTGTTCTCCCTTGTATTGTTCATCATCATCAGCCCAAGAGGCAATCCACCACACCACAAACTAGAGTAGGGTATTACACCACAATGGTGGCCCGAACTAGTATAAATCTTGTGTCTCTTGTGTTGTTCCTTTCGTAGCTTAGATCCTAGCATGGCGGCGAGGTGCAGGTAGGTAGAGGGCAAAATCTCCGCGCGCACCCCAGTGTTCGAACCTCAAGGGTCTGCCGAAACCTGAAATCCAACATTTGGCGCGCCAGGTAGGGGTGCGCCGGAATTCGTCTTCCGCCGCCTTGTTCTCCTCCGACCACCACATCCATGTCTGACGCTCGTCGGGCCCGCACCAAGCGCCGAGCCGCTCTCGCTTCCCGTGTCGCCCAGACGGCTCCCGTCGGCGGGCGCCCTCATTGTTCCCCGTCACCTGCCGTCAACGCTGCCACCGGCTCGGCGGGGAACGAGCAGCAAGCGTCATCCCAGCATCCCTCCATGAGGCAAGACGGCCGCACTGCTACCCCCTCGCTCACCCCAGCTGGTTCTTCGTCTCACGCATTCCGCGCGCCCATGGAGGCTCGAGCTGCGCTCAACGCGGCAAACGAGCTCCTGCGCTACCGTCCCGTCGACGATGTCTACGAAGAATGGCTCGACCACGTCGCCGAGCTCGTCCGCGCCGCAGGGGGCTCTCCTGCGCCGTCCGTCCTGCTGCACCGCACCCCGCCCTGCACGGGCGACAAAGCTCCGGGGGCGCCCCAGCCGGCTCCTTCTCAAGAAGGCGCCCTGGCTCCAAGGCGTGTGGCCCCTGGGCGGAACCCGCTCCGTCAGGCGCCAGCGCGGCAAGAGCAGAGCTGCCAAGAAGTCCCTCGCCAACAAGAAGCTGCCCGAGCGCTCCCTGCTCCAGCTCGTCACGACCACGCTCCTGCTCCAGTACGTCAGGACCCCGCGCTGCTCCCAGCCGCCGCGCATGGGGACCCGCAGGACCAAGCTCTTCGTCACCCAAGGCCTCCCGTGGCCACAGCAGGCTGCCGCGCCTTCACCACCGAGCTGTGCAGCGTCGCGTGGCCCGGCAAGTTCAAGCCAGACCTGCCTCCTCACTACGATGGTACAGCTGACCCCGCAGAGTTCCTCCAGCTCTACGAGCTGGGCATCGAAGCCGCCAACAGAGACGAGAAGGTCATGGCGAACTGGTTTCCCATGGCGCTCAAGGACAGGGCCCGCACCTGGCTCCTGAACCTGCCTCCAGGCACCATCTCCTCCTGGGACGAGATGCGCACCCGCTTCATCGCCAATTTCCAGGGTACTCATGACCGGCCACCCGCCGTGAGCGACATGCGCCATATCAAGTAGCAACCAGGGGAGACCCTGCAGAAGTACATCCAGCGCTTCAACAACGCACGCCTCAAGATTCCCAAGGTGACCGAGGAGGCCGTCATCTCAGCCTTCTCCGACAGCGTGCGCGACGTCAAGATGAAGGAGGAGCTGGCGATGCATGAAGACCTGTGCACTTCCTTGGAGCTGTTCAACTTGGCGACCAAGTGCGCCAGGGCTGAGAAAGGGCGTCTCTCCCTCCTCGAGCTGCCTGCCGCAGACCCAGAGGAGAAGAAACCCAAGGCCAAGGATGTGAAGCGCAAGGGGGCTGTCGTGCTCGCGGCAGAACCAGACACCAAGCGGGGCAGAGATCAGCCCGAATCTTCCAAGGGCAATCGGTATTGCGTGTACCACGACCTCCACACCCACAACAGCAATGAATGCCAAGAGCTCCGAGCCGTGCGTGAAGGAAGGACCGGCCGACATCCCGACCGCAGCGACCGGGGCTACGGTCGAGGAGGAGGAAGGAACGCAGGACGCTGGGAAGACCGTGGCCCACGCCAAGGGTGGCGCGATCGACCTCGCGAGGATCGCTGGCAGGACCCGCCTCGCGAGGGAGACTGGAGGGATCAGCCTCGCGAGGATCGCCCGCAAGGCAACGCAGGCCTCCCTCCGTTGCCGCCGCAGCCAAGGAGAAACAAGGACCGTCATCAGGACGAGGGGGCTGGGGGCTTCCAGGAGCCACGCGTGATCGCCTGCATCCTGGGCGGAGCTCAAACCCCAGCCTCTCAACGCATCTTCAAGCAGTTCGCCCGCGAAGTGAATGCAGTCCTCCCCAAGCTTGAAGCCACGCGCCCTCTCAGGTGGTCGGCATGCGCCATCACATTCAGCTCAGCGGATCAGCTCAAGTGCGCGGCCACAGCCGGAGCCCTCCCAATGCTTTGTTCCCCAATCATCAGCAACGTGCTAGTCACCAGGACCCTCATCGATGGCGGGGCAGGGCTCAACGTCCTGTCCGTGGAAACATTCAACAATCTCCAAGTGCCCTACAGTCAGCTTCAGCCAACCAAGCCTTTCTCCGGAGTCACCGACGGCTCACGGTCCCGATTAGGCAGGTTCGCCTCCCTGTCACCTTCGGGGCGCGCGACAACTACCGCACCGAGCTCATCGACTTCGACGTCACCCACATTCGCCTGCCATACAACGGCATCCTCGGGTACCCGGCGCTGGCCAAGTTCATGGCCGTAACCCACCACGGCTACAACGTCCTCAAGATGCCAGGAAGTGGCGGAGTCATCACGGTGCCCTGCGAAGAGAAAGACGCGGTGTGCTCCCTGGAACGAGCCTTTCAGGCCGCATCACTGGAAGACCCAGATCACGGAAGCAGGAGGCTTCCCGAGTCCGCCCCCAAGAAGAAGAAGACATCGTCCGGCTCGGCCCCTCAGGAGGCAGGCCCCTCAGGGCCCGCGCCTGCCCGGGGGGAACCTCCTTCCATCGCATAGGGAAGCACGCCCGGCGCCCTCCTCAGGCAGGGCTCAGGGGCTCTCCCCTGGAGGGCCGCCGACCTCGCCAAGGTCACGAGGGAGGCGCTTGGGCACCACTTGGAGGCGTGCTTCGAAGCACGTTTCCCTCAAGAAGGAGCAAGGCAAGGAGGGCCAAACCCTCAGGAGTTCGCCAGCAAGGCCATTCAGGAACTACAGGAGTCAAGGGTCATGAGAGGCAGCCGCCACTTACCCGCTGTGGCTCCCCATCCAGGCGTGGATGGTGGGCTACGCGTCTGCATCGACATACTAGGGCTCAACCGAGCCGCCTCTCAGGAGTGCCTCTGGCCCTCGCAAGTGGGGCGCTGCGAAGGTCCACCCCACAGCTACGTTTGCATGCCTTACGGCTTGCCGAACGCGGCTGCCACGTACCAGCGCCTCATGAGGGGCATCCTGGAGGCTCAAGAGGTCAGGCGTTCCGCAGCCCTGGCGGAGATGGAGATGGTCCGCGAGGAGCCACCAGCGCCTCCAAAGCCTCCCGAGGCCCCAGGGCCTGGGGGCTCGTGAGGATCGGCTCCCGCGGCCCATCGAGTCTGCTACACCAACACCCCTTCGCCTTCAACATCATCAGGTGACATCTTTCAAGTTTCATTTCCAGCTGGGAGCGCCCCCCAGGGCTGCATTATTCCCAGGCCGTGTGGGTCCGTCCCTGCGGTGTGTATCCCTTTTACTTCATGTTCCTAGCTTACTTCATTGGGGGCGCCCCTCGGGCTGCATCATCCCCAAGTCGCTCGGGCCAGACCCAGTGGCATGTATCGCTTTTACGTTTATTTCGGGCCATGCATTCGGCCCACCATGCATGTTATTTGATGCTAGTCCGCGGCACCTCTTCTTCTTCATGTCGACCACTTGCACGTTAAAGGGGGGGTACCTGAGCATCGCGACTCAGGGCTCTTACTGGCTCTCCAGCCCTCACCCTCTGGCCTTGTCCACGGCATCGCGACCTGGCATACCAGCGACGGTTGAGATCAGCTCGAGGGCCGGGACCCGAGGACGTAGAGTGCCGGCATCTAACCAAATATGTAGGAACACATCCCAAGATAAGGCCCAGTGTCAGGCGCAACCCGCCTTGAGGTAGGGCCCCGTGAGTCCCGCACTGGCTCATGGGTGCCCAGATACACCTCGTCAGGCCCTACCGTGCCAGCCACGTGTCAGGGCGGGGTTGTACACGCCCCGGGGGCTCCTCCCGGATGGGAGCCCCCTCCCACGCACCAGTGGAAGCACCATGCTCCGTGCTGGCTGACGACACTGCCGAGGAGCGTCTATGCCCGTACACATACGGAAGCGCTATGCTCCGCGCTGGTGATAAACAACTGAGGGTGGCCCCCGGGCCGCATCAACCTTAGGGAGCCCAGAGCTCAGTGTCTGGCCTCATCGCAACGCCTCCCCTCGGGAGTGCCGCGCGAGGGGGTTAGGCACGGGGGCTGCGCCTGGGTCACGCCCAGATGCACGCCACCCAGCCAGGCCCCCCGGGCCTGGTTCGTCGCACATCCCTCCCCGAGTGGAGCCAAGGTACGAAGGCCGTTTGAGCGTCAAGGGGGACTCCTGAGCATCGCGACTCAGGAGCCTAACTGGTCATGTAGCCCCTCACTCCTTGGTCCCGTCCTGGTTTCCGGTCGGGGCTAACAGCGGCTGAGGTATGCGCGAGGCCGGGCTCTGCAGACGTAGAACGGTAGATCCACCCACATCTCACCTCCCTACTTGTTGTTCGAGCACCAAGGGGGACTCCTGAGCATCGCGACTCAGGAGCCTAACTTGTCACGTAGCCCCTCACTCCTTGATCCCGTCCTGGTTTCTGGTCGGGGCTAACGGCGGCTGAGGTATGCGCGGGGCCGGGCTCTGCCGGCGTAGAACATAAGCAAGTAGGAAGGAAAAGCGCAAATTTCAAGGAATTCAAAAGCAAATATTACAGTCCATACTGTTATCACAATACCAAACGCAAGTTTAAACGCCTCCCCGAGGTATGGTACATGTGCAGGAATTAAAAGCAGAACAGGAGCCACGACGGGATCACTTGTCGGCGGTGGAGCTGCGCGGAGCGGGTTCGCCTTGTGGAGCTGCACGGTCGGCAGTGCCCCGCTTCGGCTTGGTGCTGAAGGCCCGGAACTTCCCCAGCAGAGCCTTCGCGCTACCCTTCACGGCCTCAGCAGCGGCAGCGGCAAGCTCGCAGCTTGCCGGCTCCAACAGGTTGTTGAGGTCGATGTTGGGGTCACGAAGATAGATGTGGGTAAGGACCCACGTCAGCGCTGCAGAAGACAAGACACACGCCTCGGCCTCAGCCGTAGGGCCAAGGCCAAGGGTGACATCTTCAAGAGCGTGAACCAGGAAGGGAAGTAGCTTGGCGGGACCGTCCTCGGTGCCGGCCAGCGGGCTCTCCAGGCCGCTATCATAAAGCGTCCTCAGCAAGGTGCGAGCCTTCACCTCCATCTCCGTGAAGGCCACGCGATCCTCGGCAAGAACCTGTGCCTTGCCGTCCAGCTCGACCTTCCTCGCCTCCAACTCTTGCTCCAGCGCGCCTAGGCGGTCACGGCGCCTCTTGAGCTTGGCGTCCTGGTCCTTGACGGCCGCCTCGCGAGCCTTCGTGCCTTCCTCCTGCTCTTGGCGAAGGCGGGTCTCCTCGGCGAGCTGGTCCCGTAGGCCCTACAGCTCGCTCTCCAGCGCCTTGCAGCGACCTCGGACATCATCCACCTCCCCCATGGCGGCGTCGCGAGCGGCCTTCGCCCCAAGGACGGCCTGCTTCTCCTTGTCGCAAGCCGTCGAGGCCTGGACTAGCGCCGCCCGAATCGAAGCGTCGGAGCGAATCCAGCCAGAAGCCAGCTCCAAGCGCCCGGCTACTAAACAAGGGTCGGCGCCCAGAAGATCCTGCCGCAGACGGTCCAGTTCGGTAGCAGCACGATCCAGAACGGTAGGAGGAGTCGGAGAAACAGCAGTCGGTGGAGTAGGAGGAGAAGACGGCAGCGTGACCACAGTATCCTGAGGTGGAGCCTGCTGCGCCCCAACAGTTGTGGTGGCGGCATCAAGCAAGGGCACCTCGGGAGTCGCTTGGGCCGTGGGGGCTGAGCTCGCCCCAGCCGGCTCAGCCAGGCCTCACGAGGACGCCCGGGCAGGAGAGGCCCGTGTGTCATGGTCACCTTCTTTCGCGGGCAAAGGCGCTGCCCCGGATGGAACCTCAGGAGCTCCCTTCGACTTCTTTGCCGCGGGTGCCAGCCTAGCCAGGAGATACGAACGTCAAGCCTCAGCAACAGAACAAGAAATAAGACAGGAATCAAGCACTTACAGGTCATCGCCCGCGAGCTCGAGCAGCCTCCGGCCGTACTTGAAGCCCGAGAGGCTGCAAGGATCAGCCTCAAGGAGCTCGGGAGAGGGAGGCGCGTCTGTGGATCGCCTTGGGGCCGGGGCAGACCCGTGGGGGATCAGCCCGGTCCTGTCCCTCTTCAGGATCGGGGGCAAGCTCCCGCCGCCCTGCTTGTCATCATCCTCGTCGTCATCGCTCGGAGAAAGGCGGAGAACGCGGGACCTGCGCCGAGGGAAGGGAGCCCTCGACTCTCCGTCGGTCGCCTCGGAGTCAGGCCCTTTTTCCCGCTCCCCTTCCTCCTTTTCTTTGCTGGAGTCGTCGGAGGACACGTCCACCGGATTCTCGGGAGCCTCCGCGGGCACAGGCCCGTCCCCGTTGAAGACGGGCATGGACTCCACTACCTGCTCCCAGTCGTCGCGGAGGAACAGGGGCGTAGGAGTGCCCTCCAACCTCGCCACGTCGCCCCCGACCAAAGATTGGAGGACCGCAGCCAGATCCTCGTCGGCCAAGACCGCGGGGCTCGGGTGGGGCCTCCACATCGGAAGTGAGTACTGACGAAGTGGAGCCAGCTGGTGCTCCAGGAATTCCCTCAGCAGTGATGCGCCAGTCAGCTTTGCCGCCGCCATGTTGGCCAGCCTCAGATCCGCGTCCATCTTCTCCAACACCAGCCTCGCACGGGGGTCCACGAGCTCCACTCGAGACCAGTCATCGGAGCTCGTGGGGTGCCCCGTGGGCAAGATCAGCCGAGGATGGATGCGCCCAGCATCTACCAAGACCCACTTGCTCCTAAAGCCCTCAATCCTCTTCCCGGGGTTTGAAATGGCGATGGAGCTACCGTACGCGGCGAAGCTCGCCCACGCAGAGACGGGACCACGAGAGGTCCAGAGGGAGAAGTAGTGGCGCAGCAAGGCTACTGAGGGCTGCACCCCTACATGAGCCTCTAAATAGTAGGCGAAGATTGCCAGAAGAAGGACAGAGTTGGGGTGGAGATGCAGAGCTTGTAGCTTGTAATGACGGAGGACAGAGAAGAAGAACTCAGAGAAGGGAGGCACCAGACCGGCAACAATGGAGCTTACAAAGAGCGGATAGAAGGTGCTCCCTTGGCCCTCATGGAGGGCAGAGCTGGCCTTGAACACCTTCGCCCCATCAATGCCCTGCGCCGCTGCCATCTGGCGCACCCGGGCAAGGCTCGCCCCCGACACGTTCGGCGAGTCCAAGGCGGATGAGTACCGAGCTCCGGCCGGGGCCTGGCGAGGCACCATGTCTTGCTAGGGCGCGCGGTCAGAGTAGATCTGAAGATTTCGGAGGCAGGAAGGAAAGGCGCAAAAAAGGGGATCTGAGCAACAACCGGAGGAAGCAAAAGAAGCAAAGCCTAGACAGATGCCGCTCCTTTATCAACTCGCGCAGTTGGGATGCACCCACGTCCAATCAACCACCACACGGCGCCCAAGGCCGCAGGCTATTAGGGCCCGCAGCGCTTTGCACTTGCCCTTTCGCCTCTCTGCTCGGCCAAGTCCGGGCGCGCCTTGGGCCCGTGGGCTACTGTTGGCGTTCTGGGAATGGGGGTCCCCAGACTTGCCTGCCTGCGGCCTGCGGCGTGGCTCAAGGGGGGCCCAGCGCGGCCCATCTTCATCAACACAAGCTCAAGACCCTCGCGAGGGGCCAAGCCTCACGGGGCAAACGACAAGGAGCTTCCTCAGGCACGGCCTCGTCAGGCTGGCTCGCGAGGAGGCGGAGAGATCAAGGCGGGGTACCTCACGAGGTGCCCATGACACAATCCATGACGATCAAGGGCGCCAGGTGGGCGCCAGCCCGCTCAGTGTCCTCCTTTCCTCTTTGGTGCAAAGGGACAAGCGCAGGCGAGAGCATCAAGCAAAGACATCCATTTCGGTGCAACAAGACCGAGACCAGCCCAACGGCAGGAAGGAAGTCATTGTGGAGCCCAAGCAGGCGTCACCACCAGAGCCTTTGACAGGCGAGGACCAACTTTAGTCAGGATAAGTGTACTAGATGTTCCCCTTCAAAATGGCCAATTGTTGGCACCCTTCCCGCTCAATATTTGGGAAGAGGCCCATGGCCTTTGCCTATAAATAGGACTAGCCACCCCCAGGGTAGAGGCATCTGGAAGAGAGCAATCAAGTAGCATCATAGCAAGATAGAAGGGCATTGAACTCCTCCTAGCAGTTCATCGTCCCAGCCAAGAACAGACCCTCGCGAGGCTGTTCTCCCTTGTATTGTTCATCATCATCAGCCCAAGAGGCAATCCACCACACCACAAACTAGAGTAGGGTATTACACCACAATGGTGGCCAGAACTAGTATAAATCTTGTGTCTCTTGTGTTGTTCCTTTTGTAGATTAGATCCTAGCGTGGCGGTGAGGTGCAGGTAGGTAGAGGGCGAAATCTCCGTGCACACCCCAGTGTTCGAACCTCAAGGGTCTGTCGAAACCCGAAATCCGACAACAGAGAGTTTACATTGCAATCTCGATGGGACCGATCGCTCACTTCGGTTAGACCGAAATGTTACGAAGGGAAACAGAGAGATTACAATCCCATCTCGGTGAGACCGAGATCCCTATCGGTGAAACCGATTTGCCTAGGGTTTGTGGCAGTGGCTATGACATTTGAACTCGGTGGCGCCGGATAGAAAGAATCGGTAGGGCCGAGTTTGACTTTAGGTTTAGGTCATATGAGTGGAAGTGGGAAAGTGGTTGAGGGTTTTGGAGCATATCACTAAGCACATGAAGCAAGAGGCTCATTAAGCAACACCTCATCCCTCCTTGATAGTATTGGCTTTTCCTATAGACTCAATGTGATCTTGGATAACTAAAATGTAAAATGTAGAGTCTTGAGCTTGAAGCTTGAGCCAATTCTTTGTCCTTGGCATCTTGAAGGAGTTCCCACATCCTTTAGTTCATGCCACTCCATTGTTGAACTTATCTGAAACATACTAGATAAAAGTGTTAGTCCAACAAGAGATATGTTGACATTAATTACCAAAACCACCTAGGGAGCACTTATGCTTTCAATCTCCCCCTTTTTGGTAATTGATGGCAACATACATCAAAGCTTTAGATAAAGATATAAAGAGTAGCAAGTAAAGCTTCGGAAAGACATGTAACAAGCATAGGCTCCCCCTACATGTATGCAGTCACGTGAATATGGAATATAGAAGCATATGAGAGCATAACCATGATAGAGTAGGGAATGTGTTACATGTATCTTGGCCATATGCATCAGAGCAAAAGATTATTAAGGAAAATACCTTCATGCTCATGAGTCCTTCTTGCAAACAGTATGTGCATCAGCAAGAATTCCTCATACACATGATTATGATGCATATACTTACCTTGTAGTCTTGAGTTGGCTTAGGATGGAATGAACCTGCACAAACAAGGTTAGATAATACAGGTACATCTACTAGCCAGAGCAAACAAAAGAAACCACAAGAATACCAAGACTGGGATGACATGTAGAAAGTGAGTACTGAGTACCACATTGGATTAGACATGTCCCCAAGAATAAAGGTATGCAATGAATTTAAATATTTTCCTTCCCTTTGGTGTCTTGCTCCCCCTGAATCTAGCATGGGATATTGGGAGAAGATAGGAAACAGAAAATCAGAGCAGAAAATCAGAGTTGAAAGATATGAATGAACATAGCTTAAAGCAAATAAGCACATATGAACATGTCTTTCCCCCAAAAAGACATGTGGCATCTCTCCTCTTGAACATCAAGCATCTGGGATCCTTGAGAAATACCTTTCTACTTGAGTATTCTCTCCCCCTGGAGATCTCTTTCTCCCCCTTAATATTCTCTCCCTTTTGGAAGTGATAAGCTTTGATGTGATTTCTCTCTCCCCCTTTGCCATCAATTTCCAAGAAGGGTCTTCTGGAAGTTGTTGTGAATGGGTTTGGTCCTTCAGTCACAACACAAAGCACTGGATAAAATTGTGATGCTTGTAGAGGACAAGATTCATTGAGTGGAGCTGGACCAAAAGAAATATAGATCAAGTGGCAAATCTGTTCTTCCTGTTGTGAAATCGGTGGCACCGAGTGGTATGCTTCGGTTGTACCGAGTGGATTCGGCCGGACCGAAAGCAACAAACCGGTGAAACCGAGTTCATCACAGAGAAAACATTTGTCACCTCAGCTCTCTAGACTAGTACGATCTCACAAAGATTTGCAAGGAATTAACTGAAGGATATGCAATGAATTGGATGCAGAAAATGCAGAGCAGCTAAAAGGAAAGAAGGAAATCTAGATGAAGTTTTTTTTTGAAAGGGAAAGCAAATATGCATGAGACAAATGCAAAAACACAGACAAGAACACGAGAGAACTTCATCTAGAGGTGGTCGGTGACAAAGTCACCTATGTTAGAGTATATTGACTTATGAGTCAAGTGAGATCACTTGATCATGGGTCATACCCATCGTCTAAGCTCAAAATGGGGTTACCATTTTTCGTTTAAGCATTTTGATGTATTCACATCTTGTCGAGTTGCTTTAGCTCATGTCTCGGAGTAAAGCTTCTCTAAGATGGAATGACATACCTTGGTTGGTGGTGTTGACCATGTAGTTGAACTTGTGTGGGTTGCTCAAGGTTGATGTAGCTCATCAAGAGTTGGGAGCACCACTTGGAATTTGAGTCCATCTACCTACATGGGTTAGTTCTTGCAAGGAGTAGCACTTGTGTAAGAGAGAATTTAATCATGAAACTCAATCATCGAGATTGTCAAAGGATATATTTGAAAGAATCCGTGCTTCCTTGACTCCAACCTCCATAGTGTAGAGACTTGGTGATGTAGAGATTGCTCAAGATGTGAGTAGTTTAAAATCTCATGGAATTTGATTCAACCAAGTACCTACATGTGTTAGATAACATGCAAGATGCAAATATATCCAAGATATTATATATTCATCATAAGAGAGATATCATGGATTAGTCGTAATCTCATGTCTTGCATGTGTCCAATGGAGTTTCTACTCCAAGTTGAAGCATCAATGATATTCAATTCTCCTCTCAACCTGCAAAACACTTTCTCATCAAGGGGTTTAGTGAATATATCCGCTAATTGCTTTTCGGTGCGAACATGCTTAAGATTAATGTCACCCTTAGCAACATGGTCTTGAATGAAATGATGACGAACTTCTATATGCTTAGTTCGAGAATGTTGTACGGGATTATGACCAATTTTGATAGCACTTTCATTGTCACAAAGAAATGGAACTTGTCTCACATATATCCCATAATCTTTAAGAGTTTGGGTCATCCAAAGTAATTGAGCACAACATGAACCAGCGGCAATGTACTCCGCTTCGGCTGTAGATAAGGATACCGAGTTTTGTTTCTTGGAGGACCAAGACACAAAAGATCTGCCAAGAAATTGACAAGTACCCGAAGTGGACTTTCTATCAACCTTGTCTCCGGCATAGTCTGAGTCGGAGTAGCCAACAAGATCGAAAGAGGCCCTCTTAGGATACCAAATGCCAAAATTTGATGTATGAATTAAGTATCTCACTATCCTTTTTACGGCCTTAAGATGACATTCCTTAGGAGCAGCTTGATATCTTGCACACATGCACACACTTAGCATAATATCGGGACGTGAAGCACATAGGTATAACAATGAACCAATCATAGAGCGATAAACCTTTTGGTCCACGGGTTTACCATCTTTGGTCAAATCAAGATGTCCTCTAGTAGGCATGGGTGTAGACATACCTTTGCATTCTTGCATATTGAACTTCTTGAATAAGTCCTTAGTGTACTTCGTTTGAGACACAAAATTACCATCCTTAGTTTGCTTGATTTGCGACCCAAGAAAGAATTTGAGTTCACTCATCATTGACATCTCAAACTTCTCCGACATTAGCTTTTCAAACTTTTCACTAAAATGAGGGTTAGTTGATCCAAATATGATATCATCAACATAAATTTGGCATACAAATAATTCTCCATTAACCCTTTTAGTAAAAAGTGTGGAATCAATTTTCCCAATTTCAAAGCCTTTTTCAATAAGGAACTTGGTCAAGCATTTATATCAAGCTCTAAGAGCTTGTTTAAGTCCATAAAGAGCTTTGTGAAGTTTGTAAACATGATTTGGTTTCTTAGGATTGACAAAGCCGGGAGGTTGTTTGATATAAACTTCCTCCTCTATTTTACCATTTAGAAAAGCACTTTTAATGTCCATTTGGTACAAGGTGATATTATGGTGATTAGCATAGGCAAGTAAGATGCGAATGGACTCAAGTCTAGCAACGGGAGCATAAGTCTCACCATAGTCTATACCTTCAACTTGTGTGTAGCCTTGGGCGATGAGACGTGCTTTGTTGCGAACTACTTGTCCATCTTCATCTTGCTTGTTGCGAAACACCCATTTGGTACCGATGATGTTATGGTTGTTGTCGGGCTTCTCAACCAATGTCCAAACTTGGTTTATCTCAAAGTTGTGTAGCTCTTCATGCATAGCATTTATCCAATCCGGATCTTCCAATGCTTCTTCGACCTTCATAGGTTCAATGCTAGAGATGAAAGAATAGTTTTCACTAAAGTTAGCTAAACAAGTTTTAGAGCGGGTGATTCTCCCGGTTTGAGTATCATTGTAGATTTGCTCGACGGGATGGTCTTTAGCAATTCTTGCTCGAACTCATGAAAGCTTTTGCTTGGATCTCGGTTGAACATATTCTTCATCTTGTTCTTCTTCTTCTTGATCTTCTTCATTGTTGGCGTCGTTGTTCTCTTGTCGTGGTGGAGAAGGAGGTTGTTGACGTTCGTGATGTTCTTCCTCGTTTTCTTCATCTTGGTGTGTTCCACTTGTGGATGCTTCCGTATCAACTCTTGTTTCACCTTGTCGTGAAGTAGAAGCTTCCACTTGGACAGACGAGGTACTCTCCTTCACCTCCATTGGACGGACCTTGCCAATAGACAAGTCTTGGATTGCTTCTGAAGGGTCTTTGTCTCCTACATCAATTGGAAATTTCTCTACTTGCGAGCCGTTAGATTCATCAAACTTCACATCTACCGTATCTTCAACCTTTCGGGTGAAATTATTGTAGACACGGTAAGTGTGAGAGTTTGAGCCATAACCAAGTAGGAAACCTTCATGAGATTTAAGAGCAAATTTTGAACGAAGATGCTTATCAAGAATGTAGCACTTTGAGCCAAATACTCGAAAGTATCCAACTTGGGGTTTGTTACCGGTGAGGAGCTCGTATGCCGTCTTGCCGAGTAGCTTGTGGAGATACAAGCGATTTGTTGCATGACAAGCCGTCTTAACCGCTTCCGCCCAAAAGTGCTTTGGCGTCTTGTACTCATCAACCATCATTCTCGCCATTTCGATGAGCGTCCGGTTCTTCCTCTCAACAACTCCATTTTGTTGAGGTGTGTACGTAGCCGAGAACTCATGTGAAATCCCTTCTTCATCAAGAAAGGTGTCCACATTAGCATTCTTGAACTCCGTTCCGTTGTCGCCGCGAACCTTCTTGATCTTCACTTCAAATTGGTTTTGGGCCTTCCTAGCGAAATTTTTGAAGATCTTTTGGACCTGTGATTTATCACCGAGAAAGAATACCCACGTAAATCTTGAAAAATCATCAACTATAACTAGACCAAAAGAATTTCCACCGAGACTTTTGTAAGCGTTGGGACCAAAGAGATCCATATGAAGAAGCTCGAGTGGCCTCCTTGTAGTCATGATGTTCTTCACGGGATGCCTTCCTCCAACCTGTTTACCTGCCTGACAAGCACTGCATAGTCTATCCTTATCAAATATGACATCGTTAACTCCAAGGATATGATTTACTTTAATAAGCTTGTCAAGGTTTCTCATGCCAACGTGACCTAGTCGTCTATGCCATAACCAACCTTTTGAGGATTTAGCAATGAAGCAAGTTTTAGGTTGTGCCTTTTTAGAGAAATCAACAATGTAAAGATCACCTCTACGTATACTGGTAAAGACCATTTTATGGTTGTCTCGACGAAACACTTGGCAATCTACTTCAGTAAATAGGACATTTAAACCGAAATCAGCAAGTCTAGATACTGAAAGTAAGTTGTAGCCAAGAGACTCAACGAGCATGACATTTTGTATGGAGCTATCATGTGAGATGGCCACCTTACCGAGGCCAACCACCTTACCCCTTGAGTTGTCAACGAAAGTGACATACTTTTGAGGACTATCATTTTTAGCAAGCTCACGAAACATGTCTTTATCTCCGGTCATGTGATCGGTACATCCACTGTCAAGAACCCATTCCTTTCCTCCTGACACATATCCCCGAAGATTTTCCATAAGACCAAAATGTCTCATTGCATCATCAAGATCGAAGTCACTATCATCATCCTCATCATAGTATCCATGTTTAACATTGTCAAGTGGTTGATCAATTCCTAGAGAGGCTAATTCGTTAGAGTGAGTTTGGCAATGATCTTGGTGGTTGATCAAGTCCTAGAGAGGCTAATTCGTTAGAGTGAGTTTGGCAATGATCTTGTCTATCAATTCTTATAGCTTCGGAAATAATATCACCAATAATTCCGACATCTCCTTTGGCACGTATAAGGTTGGTGAGTTCAAATAGACGATCACCAAACATAGGATCACTAGTATTCATCTTACTCAAGGCAATAGACTTATAGAGAATCTCATCTAGATTGTTTAAGGAATAATTTGGAAAGTGTTCCTCAAGAAATTTCCATATAGTGTAGGCACACTCAAGAGTAGGCAAGATTCCAATTAAGTTTCTAGGCAAGCCTCTAGTGATAAGATTAACAGTCCTAAGATTCCTAGTCATGTCAATAGCTTCATCAAGGGTAGGATGCACAGGATCAACATGAGGTGCACAAGGGCTAGCAATGTACTTGTTCAAATGATATTGATTGAAAATTGCAAGCATCTCATTTTTCCACTCATGAAAATACTCTCCATCAAGAATGGGCACTCTATGTCTAAGACTCCCCAAAGTAGACTCATCCATCTTCCTCCAATGGTGATTAAACCAAGGCAATGGACCAATGCTCTGATACCACTTGTAGGATCTTGAGAAGAGATGTCTAGAGGGGGTGATTAGACACTAAGTACCAAAGTTGCAGTTTTTAACTTCTTTAGGTTTAAGTGGAGTTTAGGCACAATTTCAACATTCACAATACATAACAAGCACGCATGCAAAGAGTATATGAGCAGCGGAAAGTAAAGCATGCAACTTGCAAGAATGTAAAGGGAAGGGTTTGGAGGATTCAAACGCAATTGGAGACACGGATGTTTTTGTCATGGTTCCGATAGGTGGTGCTATCGTACATCCACGTTGATGGAGACTTCAACCCACGTAGGGTAACGGTTGCGCGAGTCCACAGAGGGCTCCACCCATGAAGGGTCCATGAATAAGCAACCTTGTCTATCCCACCATGGTCGTCGCCCATGAAGGACTTGCCTCACTAGCGGTAGATCTTCACGAAGTAGGCGATCTCCTTGCCCTTACAAACTCCTTGGTTCAACTCCACAATCTTGTCGGAGGCTCCCAAGTGACACCTAGCCAATCTAGGAGACACCACTCTCCAAGAAGTAACAAATGGTGTGTTGATGATGAACTCCTTGCTCTTGTGCTTCAAATGATAGTCTCCCCAACACTCAACTCTCTCTCATAGGATTTGGATCTGGTGGAAAGAAGATTTGAGTGGAAAGCAACTTGGGGAAGGCTAGAGATCAAGATTCATGTGGTTGGAATGGAATATCTTGGCCTCAACAGATGAGTAGGTGGTAATCTCTCAAAACTGGTAAGTTGGAAGTGTAGGTTTGTTCTGATGGCTCTCTCTACGAATGAAGAGGAGGTGGAGGGGTATATATAGCCCCCACACAAAATCTAACTGTTACACACAATTTACCAATCTCGGTGGGACCGAATCAACAAACTCGGTCAGACCGATTTTAGTAAACCTAGTGACCGTTAGGGTTTTCAGTGGGACTGACATGCATCTCGGTAGGACCAATATGGTTAGGGTTAGGGCATAACGTAATCTTGGTGAGACCGATTACACAAACTCGGTGGGACCGATTTTGGTAATTAGCTAACCAGAGAGTTGGTCAGGTAAAATCGGTGGGACCGATTCGCTCTTTCGGTGAGACCAAAAAGTTACGAAAGGGAAACAGAGAGTTTACATTGCAATCTCGGTGGGACCGATTGCTCACTTCGGTTAGACCGAAACGTTTTGAAGGGAAACAGAGAGATTACAATCCCATCTCGGTGAGACCGAGATCCCTATCGATGAAACCGATTTGCCTAGGGTTTGTGGCAGTGGCTATTACATTTGAACTCGGTGGCGCCGGATAGAAAGAATCGTTAGGGCCGAGTTTGACTTTAGGTTTAGGTCATATGAGTGGAACTGGGAAAGTGGTTGAGGGTTTTGGAGCATATCACTAAGCACATGAAGCAAGAGGCTCATTAAGCAAGACCTCATCCCTCCTTGATAGTATTGGCTTTTCCTATAGACTCAATGTGAACTTGGATCACTAAAATGTAAAATGTAGAGTCTTGAGCTTGAAGCTTGAGCCAATCCTTTGTCCTTAGCATCTTGAAGGAGTTCCCACATCCTTTAGTCCATGCCACTCCATTGTTGAACTTATCTGAAACATACTAGATAAAAGTGTTAATCCAACAAGAGATATGTTGACATTAATTACCAAAACCACCTAGGGAGCACTTGTGCTTTCAGAGGAGATGGTGCTGGTGAAGATGTTAATGGAGATTGACCCCGAGGATCGTTGGTGATGACGATGATGATGATTTCTCCCTCCTGGAGGGAAGTTTTCCCGGCAGAACAGCTCCGCCGGAGACCTAGATTGGTTCCGCCAAGGTTTCGCCTCGTGGCGGCGGAGTTTCGTCCCGTAAGCTTGCTTATGATTTTTTTTCCAAGGGTAAAAGCCTTCATATAGAAGAAGATGGGCACCGGAGGGCCAACAGGGGGCCCAGGAGACTGGGGGCGCCCCCCTCCTGGCCAGGGTGTGGGCCCTCTCTGGTATTTTCTTCGCTCAATAGTTCTTATTAATTCCAAAAATGAGTTCCGTGGAGTTTCAGTATTTTTGGAGCTGTGCAGAATAGGTTTCCAATATTTGCTCCTTTTCCAGCCAGAATCCCAGCTACCGGCATTCTCCCTCTTCATGATAAACCTTGTAAAATAAGAGAGAATAGCCATAAGTATTGTGACATAATGTGTAATAACATCCCATAATGCAATAAATATTGATATAAAAGCATGATGCAAAATGGACGTATCAGTCCGCACGCTTCACGTTCGATGACGATTTGTATTATGAGTTATGTGATTTGATGGCTGAAGTTTGTTTGGAGTCCCGGATTAAATCACGGATGTTACGAGGAGTCTCGAAATGGTCGAGACATAAAGATTGATATATTGGAAGGCTATATTCGGACATCGGAAAGGTTCCGAGTGATTCGGGTATTTTTCGGAGTACCAGGGAGTTACGGGAATCCACTGGGAGAAGTAATGGGTCTTATTCGGCTGTAGTGGAGAGAGGGGAGAAGGGCCAAGAGTTGGCGCGCGCCTTCCCCTTGCCCAAACCAAATTGGACAAGGGGTGGGGGCGCAGTTGTCACGCCCCCGATTCAATCATACACTAATCATGCACGCAAACATGTACGATCAAGATCAGGGACTCACGAGAAGATATCACAACACAACTCTAAAACATAAATAAGTCATACAAGCATCATAATACAAGCCAGGGGCCTCGAGGGCTCGAATACAAGGTCTCGGTCATAGACGAGTCAGCAGAAGCAACAATATCTAAGTACATACATAAGTTAAACAAGTTGCCATAAGATGGCTAGCACAAACTGGGATACATATCAAAAGAGGCGCAGGCCTCTAGCCTGGGATCCTCCTAAACTACTCCTGGTCGTCATCAGCGGGCTGCACGTAGTAGTAGGCACCTCCGGTGTAGTAGGAGTCGTCGTTGATGGTGGCGTCTGGCTCCTGGGCTCTGACATCTGGTTGCGACAACCAGGTAGAAGGGAAGGGGGAAAAGGGGGAGAAAAGCAACCATGAGTACTCATCCAAATTACTCGCAAGCAAGGAGCTACACTACATATGCATGGATATATGTGTAAAGGGCCATATCGGTGGACTGAACTGCAGAATGCCAGAATAAGAGGGGATAGCTAGTCCTATCAAAGACTACGCTTCTGGCAGCCTCCGTCTTGCAGCATGTAGAAGAGAGTAGATTGAAGTCCTCCAAGTAGCATCGCATAGCATAATCCTACCCGGCAATCCCCTCCTCGTCGCCCTGTTAGAGAGCGATCACCGGGTTGTATCTGGCACTTGGAAGGGTGTGTTTTATTAAGTATCCGGTTCTAGTTGTCATAAGGTCAAGGTACAACTCCAAGTCATCCTGTTACCGAAGATCACGGCTATTCGAATAGATAAACTTCCCTGCAGGGTTGCACCACATTACCCGACACGCTCGATCCCATTTGGCCGGACACACTTTCTTGGGTCATGCCCGGCCTCGGAAGATCAACACGTCGCAGCCCCACCTAGGCATAACAGAGAGGTCAGCACGCCGGTCTAAACCTAAGCGCATAGGGGTCTGGGCCCATCGCCCTTAGCACACCTGCATGTTGCGAGGGCGGCCGGAAGCAGAACTAGCCTAACAGGCGTTCTAGTCTAATCCGACGCACGCCTCTCAGTCGCTGATGTCACGAAATGCTTCGGCTGATACCACGACGCCGGTTGCCCATATCTTGTCCCACGTGGCGGTTAGTGCGTATAAGGTCAACGACCCAACTCAGATCAAATACCAAGATCTTGTTAAGCGTGTTAATGATGTAACCACGGACACCGACCAGGGCCAGGCCCACCTCTCACCCAGGTAGTCTGAACCTGCCCTAACGCTCCGCCACAAAGATCCACACAGAGGGCCGTTGGGACAAAGGTCCTTTCAGCCCCCAATCCGTGAATCACTCGCGGATGCTCCACGAGCCGACCCGACTTTAGTCACCACATGTATCATGTATAAAGTATATAGTATATACCCGTGATCACCTCCCGAGTGATCACAACCCGATAGTATAGCACAGCAGACAGACAAGAATGTAGGGCCACTGATGGAATACTAGCATCCTATACTAAGCATGTAGGATTGCAAGTAAAGGTAACAACAGTAGTAGTAAGGACAGGCTATGCATCAGGATAGGAATAATGGAAAGCAGTAACATGCTACACTACTCTAATGCAAGCAGTAGAGAGTAGAATAGGCGATATCTGGTGATCAAGGGGGGGCTTGCCTGGTTGCTCTGGCAAGAGAGAGGGGTCGTCAACACCGTAGTCGTACTGGGTAGCAGCGGCGTCGGTCTCGGTGTCTAGCGAGAGAAGAGGGGGGAGAAACAATAAATACAATGCAAACAAATGCATGACATGACAAGGCGTGAGGCCAGGTGTGCCCAATCGCAGTAGTAGGTGATACCGGCGGAGGGGGAAAACATCCGGGAAAGTATTCCCGGTGTTTCACGTTTTCGGATAGATGAACTGGAGGTGAAAAGTTGCAGGTTCGATAGGTTAGGGATGCGTGGCGGACGAACGGGCTGCGTATCCGGATTCGTCTCGTTGTTCTGAGCAACTTTCATGTAGAAAGTATTTTCATCTGAGGTACGGTTTATTTTATATTAATTTTAAAAGATTTAAATCATTTTTAGGATTTATTTAACTATTTAATTCTAACATTATCCATAATAGAGTATGCACACATCATCATGATGTCAGCAGTCAACAGGGCGTTGACTGGGTCAAACTGACGTGAGGGTCCCGCATGTCATTGACTGATTAATTAACTAACAGTTAATTAAGTTAATTAGTGATTAGATTAATCTAATTATGATTATTTAAGTTAATTAATTCTTTAATTAACTAATTAATTAATAATTTTATTATTGTTATTATTATATATATATTTCAATTCCTCTTTTTTTTAAACGTTCTGGGCGTGGGGCCCCCTATCATTGGCACAGGGGGCCATAGCGGGCGTGGGTTCACGGGCGTCGGGCGCCGGGTGCGGGCGCACTCGAGCGGGCACTCGCCCGCAGGGCGGGACGAGGCCGCCGGGGCACCGACGGCGGGGCTCGCCGGCGCGGCCAGCCGGGGCCACGGCGGGCAGAGGCGAGGAGTGGCGCTGGTGCGGTCAGTGGCACGGTGGCGCGACCGTGGGAGGAGGAAAGGGCGGAGACGAGGCGCGGCGAGGCACGAGGCCATGGGGCGCCGGCC